>NW_025952896.1:0-4913 GCF_021653875.1 Nematocida major
CCGAATAACCCGAATAACCCGAACACACTTTTATTATCCGGGCAGCTTTTGTCTAGTGTCAGACACGCTCCAATTTTTAAGGGTGTCCGCCTATTTTTAAGGGTGTTCGCCTACGGCTCACGGGTTTTAAGGGTGTTCGCCTGCGGCTCACGGGAGACAGACAAAAAAGTTCGCCTGCGGCTCACGCCCGGGAGAAAGAAAGCCCCCGTGAGCGCGTGCGCGAACAGACATAAAAAAAAAAAGAGGTTAAGGGGTAAGCGTGCTTGTTGGATGCACCCCGCGGAGGTCCAGCACGAAGAAGTTGGTTGTGTGTGTGGGGGATGGCCTCGCCAGGCCTCAGCGGCTCGCGGAAGCTTGCGCGCGCACAGCTGGCGGGCCCGCGCGTGGTGTGCGCGCCCCGGCGGTCTGCAGAGCCGGCCTTCCGGCTTAGAGGCGTCCAGCCGTTATGCCGCGCCCGTAGCAGGCCCCCGCGCCGGGCGGCACAGGGGAGACCAGAGGGGCGCGCGCGCGATTCCTCTCGTACTGCGCGCGCGGGCTCGCAGGACAGCGCAGTAGGGTAAAACTAACCTGTCTCACGACGGTCTAAACCCAGCTCACGTTCCCTGTTGGTGGGTGAACAATCCCACGCTTTGCGCCTTGTGCAGCGCAGCGCTAGGAAGAGCCGACATCGAAGGATCAAAAAGCGGCGTCGCTGTGGACGCTTGGCCGCCACAAGCCAGTTATCCCTGTGGTAACTTTTCCGGCACCCGCAGCACAGCGCGCGCGGGGCTGCGGGATCGCTAGGCCCGGGTTTCCCCGCGCCGCCGCACGCGCGCGGCGGCTCCGGCGGGCGTTTACCCTTGTGCTCCGCCCGGGGTTTCCCGCCCCGGTGAGCCCGCCTCTGGACAGCTGCGATGGAGTCTTGCAGCCGTGCCGCCCCAGCCAAACTCCCCACCGGCACTTTTCTTTTCTTTGTGTTTTGTGAGGCTGCGCGGCAGCGCGCCAGCGGTCTTTCACGCGCGCGCCGAGGCGCTCCCGCCTGGCTACATGCGCGCCGCGCGCGGCCCGCGCCGGCTAGAGTCAAGCTCAACAGGGTCTTCTTTCCCCGCTGCGCGCCCAGGCCCGTTCCCCTGGCTGTGGTTTCGCCGGCCGCAGGTAGGGACAGCGGGAATCTCGTTGGTCCATTCATGCGCGTCACTAATTAGATGACGAGGCGTTTGGCTACCTTAAGAGAGTCATAGTTACTCCCGCCGTTTACCCGCGCTTCGGCGGCTCGCCCCGCGGTGACTCTCAGGGCACTGGGCAGAACTCACCTCCCCTCCGCACCCGACGGGGCTCCGGGAGGCTATGTTTTAATTAGACAGTCAGACTCCCCCGGCGTTCCGGTTCTAGCGCCGCCAGAGCCAACGCTTCTCCCGAAGTTACGCGTCTATTTTGCCGAGTTCCCTTACCCGCGCTCTCCCGCGCCAGAGGCTGTGCGCCTCGGAGACCTGCTGCGGTTTCGGTACGGGCGCGCCCTCTCCGCCCGCCTCTTTTCACGCGCGCGCGGCGCCGCGCACGCGGCTCTTCGCAGCACCACGCGTCCGAGTGCGCGCGCGCGCAGATGCCTCTCTGCGCTCCGCGCGCCGCGCGCGTCAAGGCACGCGCTCCGCCGCCGTGCGAGGCGCGGCGCTCTCTCCTTCCCCTTCGCGCCGCTTCGCGCGGCGCTTAGGCCCGGCTCTCTCCTCTCGGAAACCCTTCTCCTCGTCGGCCCTTGGCGCCAAGCCCGCTACTCCCTCCAAGATCTGCGCGCGCGGGCGCTCCACGCCGCGTCGCCGCGCCGCTTCTCCGCACCCGCGCCGCCCCACTACTCTTCCGCGTCGCGGAAGGCCGGGCTTCGGGGGGACTTCAAGCGCCCTCCTTTTTCAGCGCGCACGGATTCGGCAGGAAAGTTGCGACACACTTCTTGGCGGGTGCCGACCTCCATGGCCACCGGCCTGCTGTCCTGACCCGCGCCCGGCTTTCCCGGCTGTCCACGTCCCCGCGGCCCCTTATCCCGCCGCGCGGTTCACCCCGCCTCGCGCGTGCTGCTTACCAGCGCGCGCCCACTCGCCCCGCTGCTGCGCGCGCGTTTGCAGTTCGAGGCCGCCCTCGTCCGCTCTACCGCGCGCCACGCCCGCGGGGCGGCTGTCCTGCGGGACATTTCGTGGGGAACCAGCTACCAGGCCGTTCGATTGGTCTTTCGCCGCTACGCCCACCTCGCGGGACCGATTTGCACGTCAGGCCCCCTCGGAGCTTCTGCCGGGGCTTCCCCCGCCGTCGCTCGCGGCAGGCGTAGTTCACCGCCTTTCGGGCCGCTGCGCGCGCACTCTTCCAGCGCCTCTCCGCCGCGCCGCGCCCGCCGCGCTCCGCCGTCCAGGCGTTCCGCCCGCGCGCGCGCAGCGCTCCTTGGTCCGTGTTTCAAGACGGGCCGCGCACAGGCCCGCGCCGCACGCGCTTCGCGCCGCCTGTTTCGCGCCTTTTCACTCCGCTCCCGCGCGTCTTTTCTCCTTTCCCTCGCGGTACTTCTTCTCTATCGGCCTACCCGAGTATTTAGCCTTCGATGGCCCGCTCCACCTTTCACCGTGCCTTCCCACGCACAGCTACTCCCTCCGCGCGCGCCGCGTACCGCTACGGGGCTCCCACCCTCTCTGGCCCGCCTTCCAACGCGCTTCGCGCCGCGCCGCACGCACACCCCCGCAGGTTCGCCGCGGGCTCTTTCCCTTTCGCTCGCTGCTACTCCGGAAATCCGTCTTCGTTTTTTCTCCTCCGCGTACTGATATGCTTAAGTTCCGCGGGTCTCCCCACGCGCGTCGTCCGTTCCGCCACAGCCGCGCCCGCGCCTGCGCGCCCTTTCGCCTGCCTGCGGCCTTCCTCGCCCGGATAGCCCAGGGGTCCCCCGGCGGCGCCCTTTTTTATCATCTGTTCGCCTGCGGCTCACCTTTTTATTTTTCGTCTGTTCTTTTTTTTATCACCTGTTCGCCTGCGGCTCACGAGAGAAAACCCGTGAGCGCGTGCGCGAACAGACAAAAAAGTTCGCCTGCGGCTCACGAGAGACAGAAGACCCCGTGAGCGCGTGCGCGAACAGACATAAGAGCACATATTTTTGTGTGAAGTGATCCTTCCGCAGGTTCTCCTACGGAAACCTTGTTACGACTTTTATCCAATCTAGGCGCAGCAGCTCGCGCGTGTCCGCGCTTGCCGCGCCGCCCATCTCAGATAGCGACGGGCGGTGTGTACAAAAAACAGGGACGCTGTCTCCGCGGGCTGGTGACCCGCGGGTACTGGAAATTCCGTGTTCAGCCCGCGCTCCCTCGCCGGCATCCCCCGCCCGCGTTTGCTGCAGCGCCTCTCGGCGCACCCCTCCTGCGCACACTGTAACACGCGTGCAGCCCGCTGCTTCAAAGGGCATCACGGACCTGCTATCGCCCGCCCTCCTCCGGCTGCGCGCCGGCCGTCTGCACCCTCTTTCTTTTGGCGCACGCGCGTCGCGCCCGTTAGCGGATTCAACCTGACAGGTCACCCCACGGACCAAGAGCGGCCATGCACCACTTCTCTGCCAAATCTCGCCCCGATCCCCCCAGCGTCTTCCAGCGGTAAGCTGCCCCGTGTTGAGTCAAATTAAGCCGCATGCTCCACTCCTGGTGTATTAATCCGCCAATTTCCGTTTAAATTTCTGCCTTGCGACTGTACTTTCCCTAAAGCCTTCGAACTCGATTTCTCTCCGGGCGCCCGCGCCCTCCCGGCCGCACGCCCCCGAGTTGGCATCGTTTATCGCCGGAACTACAACGGTCTCTAATCGTCTTCGATCCTCCGGCCTTCGTCCCTGATCAATGAAAGCGTCCTTGGCAGGCGCCTTCGCCTCTGTCCGCCCCCAGCAAGTCTGCGAATTTCACCTCTGGCTGCTGAATTCTCCTGCCCCCGCCTGCCCCTCTTGACGCGTTCTTTCCGTGCTTGCCTCTCCCTTTGAGCCGCCTGCTTTCCCCACGGCCTCTCTCCCCGACTGCGGACCTTTTAATCACAACAAACACCACAGACACTTTTGAAGCTGGTATTACCGCGGCTGCTGGCACCAGTCTTGCCCTCCAATCGCTCCTCGCGCGCTCCTTTGCTGCCCGCTCTTTCCCCGCATGTCTCCTCACTGCTTCTCCCCCCGGGAAGTGAGCAAGTTTCGCGCCTGCTGCGATCCTTGGATCTAGGAGCCGCACCTCACACTCCCTCTCCGAAACCAAACCCCAATTCCTCGTATCCCATGGTCGCCAAGGTAAGCCCTGACCTTACCTTCTAGCTAATAGGACAGTCTCCCGTTTGGCCGCGCCCTGCGCTGCTCTGGCGTCCTGCTTCTCCGTGGATGCCCCCCGACGTGCGTCGTCTTGGCCGAAGGTTTCCTCGGATGTCCGCCCCTTTCCTCCAAGCCGGTTGAAACTGTTCTTTTGAGCTGTACAACGCTTCCTTCCGTTTGCCCGTTTTGCATGGCTTAGTCTGAGAGACTAGTGTCTATGTCAGGCAGAATCAACCTGGTGCCTTTTTTATCTTTTTTCTCCTGTTCGCCTCCGGCTTTTTAAGTCTGTTCGCCTAGGCTCACGAGAGAAAACCCGTGAGCGCGTGCGCGAACAGACAAAAAAAAAGCTCGCCTGCGGCTCACTTCACTTCACTCACTCCACCTCACCGTCGGCTGTCCCCACCTCTTCCCCCGCGCACCTCCGCGTCGCTTGCTCTCCTGGTCTGCTCGGCTGCTGCTCGTGTAATAAAAGAGAGGGGAGCGCGTGCGAACAGACCCGATAACTAACGACCCGAACGTGCCGAGAAGAATCAATGAATGAATCAGCCTCCAATGAAACGAAACGAAACGAAATGAATCCTTTCCTAGAGCCCACTACTCCTTTCCCTGCGGCCTCTGCCCGCCCGCTGCGCCC
>NW_025952903.1:0-6383 GCF_021653875.1 Nematocida major
TATATACATGCAGATTAGTATATCTATCTAGCCATAAAAGTACGATCTATCTATCTTATAGACGCAGTCAGAGTTATTCATGGTACTGTATCCAGAATCCGCGCTATAATTATGTGTGCTGAGTCTCTCCCTGTAAAAGCACGGGCAGCCAGAAAGTCGCTCAAACTCGGAAAAATCAATCTATCGCCCATGAAAAGATCTGCAAAATAGTTCGATAAGAAATCAGGTTACATCTTCCCAAGTGCCCATCCACGTCCCCTCCCCCCTCTCCCATGCCTTCATTTTCTCATTGGATGACTCTGGAAAATTTTGCAAATATACATAACCCTAGACAGTTTGATAACCCGAATGAAGAAGACAGGGGGGACGAGGATCACTAGACATAAACGTTGAAGCCGTATTGGAGGAGAACAGGAGGCTCATTTTCCCGGGCAGGGAGAAGAAAATACCAAGTAGAGGCGATGAAGAAGAGAGTAGGGAAAGAGATGGAAGTTCTCCACGTTAAACTTACTCCACTGAATATACTCTCAGAGGGTGATAATCTTGAGGGAGTATATGCAAACTCGTGGAGTATAGAGTATCTGAGTCCTACACTCGAGAAGTTCCTGCAAGCTCTTCTGGGCTTCTCTTTGCTCGTGCTCGTGCTTTCTTCTATACTCCTGTACATAGAAACGGAAGACTGCGTAGGAGAAACTTGGCAATAAAAATGTGTATAGTCTCAGGAGAAAAACAAACACTTTAAAAATATCCGCATAGTTTTGGATTCAGATATAATGCAGTCTCTAGCATAAGTTTCAGTAGAGTCTAGCACTAGCCTGTGGAGAGACTGATTTGATCTTATGCAAGTATATTTTCTCTCTTATCTCCTGAGTGTTTGGGCACGAGATAAAATTTTCTCAGGTATTTATACTTTTGCCGCAGTAATAGATTAAAAAGTAACTGTTTCAGGCATAGTATTGTGGGATATAGTGGACTCCACACAAATTATAACTATATACTGCTAGAATACTATGGCTAGCTAGATATGATATAAGTATACTGCTAACTAACACTATAACTAAGTATAACACTATAACTATCAACTGTATTATAACTCGACTAACAAATTGTCTTATTACCATATCTAACTATACTATACTAGCTATACTAACTATCAATAATGTAGTGAATTCCAGGAACTCCCATACGATTGGAGACGGCCAATATCACGATGGGCGTATGATATGGATGCGAAGACATTGTGATCCCTAGTGAAAATGCACAAACATAAGAAGAACATAGAATTAAGTCAATCAATAGTCTACAGCCAGGGTTCTCCAAAGGCTAATAAATCTTTACTGGAACTAGACATAGGCTCAAATATCCCCGGGATTATAGCAGCACTTTCTCCACACTGAACAGTAAATATGCTTATTTTTATTTTCCTATGAAAATTCCGAATTGAATATTGCTTTCAGAAACGCAAGCACATTGACTAAGAAGCCCCGAGAAATGTGTTTCAAAGTATAACTCCGCGCGAGAATCCTTCACTCGATTTTCTCAGCTGAGCTTCCTCCTACAACCTTGGCTATCTCTTCATCGAGCTGATATATCAAGTTTGGCAGTCCTTCCATAAAAAAGGGCATGTTTACAAAAATAAATTTCGGAGTCAGAAGACAGTGGGGCTCTTCCTCAATGAGATCTTCAAGCATTTTTTCCACTTTTTTGTTAAATTCTGGGTTATTCGGGATTTTCTCAATCTCCCGCATAACTTCCTTAGCCAGCGGGATAATTTCCTCCTCAGCCTCTGTTTTGAGTGTGTCTATGCGGCTCAAACATTGATATCTGTACTCCTGCAGATAAACAAAACGAAGGCAGTCGTTCTTTTTTGCTTCTTCCTCGGTTAAATCCGCAAATGAAAGCAGTTTCTCTTCAAGAACCCGTATTTTTTCTTCAGTTTCCGATATTTTCCCCCTCAAAACTTCTTTCTCAGAGTCTGACTTGGTCTCATCTTTCAGCTCTTCAGTGTACATGTCATGGAAAATCTTCAGCGATAGGATTGTGGTTTGGATTTCACGCGGAGTGACCCCATCATCTAGGCTTTCAGGCGGTATATCCTCAATAGAACCTGAAAACACAGGAGCTGGATTTTCCTTTGCAAATTTTTCATATTCACGAACCCCGAATCCATATTTATCATCGGACCTGCGTGATTTATACATCTGGAGTCCTTCAAGACACTCTTCTGCCCTCATGGCGTTTCTGTGCAGCTGTCTTGCCCTTTCGTTCTTTTCGTATGCGCAGCTCATCAGGGCATGGAAAGCCTTTTCAAAACCTGAATTTCTTTCCATAGTTGGAAGTCTAGCCATCATTTTTTTAAAATCATTAGTAAAAAAACCAAACTCCTCCCTTGACCACGCACTAAGCATATTTAAAGGAGAATCAGCTATTCTGAAGGCATCGTGGATTCTGTACTGTTTTGCGAAGAAGGTATAGACAATAATGGACATTTTGCGGTTAAATTTCACCAAATCAGCAAAAAGTTCCTCCATTTCCGCCTTTTCAGGTCCTTCCAACTCATTGATTTTGGATTTAGCCCTCCAGGCCAAATCTATAAGCTTAGAAGCTGCTTTCATGTTGATTATACTCTTAAAGAATTCGGAACTACCTTCTAATACATAGTCAACAGGGCCATATAGGTCTAGAAAAAAATCATACAAGGGGCTTATCCTGTATAAGTAGTTCTTTCTGTCTTCTTTCTTTTCCGCCTCAGAAGGAGAATCGTTGGGATCCGGCATAATCTCCGTAATGTAGTCGATTATATTCTTTTTGTTTTCCTCCGTTACTCTTTTCAGGCCAAAGTACAGGCTCGGATTGAACTTATCGCCGGAATAATACCCCTTAGCCTTTTCCACTATCCGATCTAAAGTGTACTTTTCTAAATCCAAGCTATTTTCTTCAATACACTTTTCTTTTTCTTTTTCTTTTTTTTCTTTTTCTTTTTCTTTAATCATTTCTTCCTCCTTCTTCAGTAAGTCATTTATATTCGTAGTGAAGTACTCCAGCCTATTTTTATCTTTGGAAAGCCACGCTTCGAACTGAGGCTTGTCGAAATGCTCCATGGATTTCCTCTGAATTATTTTCTCGCTTTGGAGGATAACAAGTTTCTGGGTTTCCTCGAATGACTTAAACAGTTCGATCCTTTTCCTTAGATTTGGTATAGAGAAGTTCTTGTATTTAACATCCTTTTCTATCTGATAAGGATCTATTATTTTTGTGCATATGACGGATATCCCATGGACAAGTTCAGAGGGAAGTTCTGCTATAACTTCTTTCGTGAACATTTCAACTAGTTCTGGGCTTACTACACAGTTATCTTTGGCTATTTTTCTGAATAGTAGTTTTAGATTTTCCTGTAGGAATTCATCCACTAACGCATGGACTTCAGCACGCTTTTCCTCTGGGATGTTCTTGAGCTCGCGTTTTACACGGGAGCAAGATTCTGTTAGGACTGGGTTTGTTGAAGCTATTATTTCGGGATCTTCTATATCTCGGAATACTAGTTGGCGCAGTAGGTCTGAATCCACCCGAATGTGCTTAATCTTGTCCATGTTTCTTTTAAAAAATTGAGTATTTATGCTTTGAAATATCATTTATTGCATACTGTCAGAAAGCAAAAACAAAGATCTGATGCTGTTTTTATATAGTATGCAGAAAATAACATAATTTTGTGCATATATGTAACAATTAGCACTTCCTATACAGTGCATATTAAACAGAAGACAGACAATGTAAATTGGTTTCTACACGCAGAACAGTAAATAGCACTAAATTTATACTTTTGCTTTTTACACATCACGTAATAAATAACACAATCTGCACTGTGCAATAAATAGCAGAGAAACAGTGTAAATTTTTTTCTCTACATTGAGCAGTAAATGGGCTTATTTTTTATTTTCCTATGAAAATTCCGAGTTGCACACCAGCCCCAGAGACAGGAGCATAAAGACGAAGAAAAGTGCGAGGATCGAATTTTGAAGCGTAAGATGGTACTTGGATTTTCCACTGATTACTTTACCCGAACTTTCCCCCAAAGTTTCAGCGATTCTTTTGTCAAGCTCATCTACCATCTTTGGCAGTTCCTTCAAAAAGTGCTCGTTTTCAACGATAAACTCCGGAGTCAACAGACGGTGGGGCTCCTTCTCAATAACATCATCAAACATTTCTTTCGCTTTTCTGTTAAATTCTGGGTTATTCGGGGTCTCTTCAATCTCTCTTATAACTTCCTTAGCCAGTGTGACCACTTCCTCCTCAGCCTCCTTCTTGAGCCTGTCTATGTGCAGCAAACACTCGATTTTGTACTTCATCAGATAAGCATAACGGAAACATTCGTTCCTTTTGGCTTCTTCCTTGCTTAAATCCGCAAATGAATGCAGTTTCTGGTTAAGAACTTCTATCTCATCCTCAGTTTCCGATAGACTTTCACTCAATTCTACTCTCTCAGACTCTGGTTTGGCTTCATCTTTCAGCTCTTCAGTATACATGTTCTGGAGAATCTTCAGCAATGAGAGCATGACTTTGATTTCGCGCGGAGTGACCCCATCGTCCAGGAACTCAGCCGAAATCTCTTCAATAGAACCTGAAAAATCAGGCACTGGATTTTCCGTTGCAAATTTTTCATATTCATCAAACCTGAATTTATAGTCCTCCGTGGTCTCATCTGTTTCACTCGTTCGAAACCTTTCAAGACACTCTTCTGTCTCCATTGCGTTCCTGTGCAGCTGTCTTGCCCTTTCGTTCTTTTCGTATGCGCGGATAAACAGGGCATGAAAAGCCTTGCCGAAACCTGAATTTCTTTCCACATTTGGAAATCTAGACGCTATTTTTTTAAAATCATCGCTAAAGAACAAAAAACTCCCCCTCCCCCACGCACTAAGCATATTCAACGGAGAATCAGCCACTTGGAAGGCATCGTGGATTCTGTATAGATTTGCGAAGAAGGTAGACTCAATAATGTACATCTTGTCGGTGGATTCCTCCAAGACATTCAAAAGCTCCTTCAGTTCCGCCCTTTCAGGCTCTTCCAAGTCTTCTTTCAGTTCTGATCTATTCCTCCAGAATAAGTTTGCAATAAAAGAGCCTGCATCTATGCTGATTAGACTTCTAAAATACGCATAGACATCGTCTACCACAGCCCCAAAATAAGGATGCATCTCTTCATAAAACTTATACATACTCATTTTCTCGTATACGCGCTTCTTCTCTTCTAACTTCTCTTCAGCAGAAAGCAGATTCTTGCTATTTGGCCCGTAGTATCTTTGATACTCTGGAGTGGAGATGGTTATGTTTTTTCCGTTATTTTCCGTTATTTTCTTCAGGTCAAAATACACGCTGGAATTACTTTCATCCCCAGAAGAATACGCTTTAACTTTCTCAAGCATCAGATCTAAAGTGTAACTGTCAGAATTGAAAATATTTTCTTCAGTACACTTTTCTTTTTCTTCCTCCATAGGCTCCTCCTGAGAAATTCTTTTTTCCTCCTTCAGAAGGTCTTCTAACGTATTAGTGAGTCTTTCCAGGTTCTCTCTATCACTAGCAAGGGCAGACTTGAATTTGCGTTTTTCAGATCTCTCCATTCCTTTGGTCTGGAGCATTTTCTCGCACTGGGCAATGACTAGCTTCTGAGTTTCCTTGTAGATTTTATGCAGTTCGATCTTTTTCTTGAGAGTATGCATATAGAAGTCCTTGTACGTAACTGTCCGTTTTAAAGTATAATAGTCTATTTCTGTGCTTAAGGCAGAACGACCGTATAAGAGTTCGGAGGGAGCTTCTGCTATGGCTTCCTTCTTGAGGATTTCCAGGATCTCGGGACTTACTGCACAGTGTCTTTTTGCTATGTTGGCTAATACCGGGTCTAGACGTTCCTGCAGGAAAGTGTCTACTAATGCTTCAATTTCTGCAAGCTTTTCCTCTGGGATATCCTTGAAGGAGTGTTTTATGCGGGAAGAGAGCACTTCTAAGAGAGTGCTTCTCGGGTCTTTTGCTTTAGAGTTTACTGTGTCTATCAGCATATGGTATTTCAGATCGTATAGAGATGTGTTGATGTGCTGGTATTTTCCCATGCCCTCTAAAAACTTCTGAGCATTTATGCTTTGGAAATATCATTTATTGAAAAATATCATTTATCACGCAGTTTGTCAAAAATAAAAGTAAATATTTGGCACTACTTGTTGTACAGCGTGTGCTAAATGGCAGGACTTGCTGCACATCGCGCAACAAAGAGCATATAGTATACAGTGTGCAACAAGCAGCAGGCAAACAACAGAATAGTACCTCCTACGCACTGTGCATTAAATAAGACAGATTCCACACAGTTTTTACACCGTGTGTACTAAGCAGCAGAA
>NW_025952913.1:0-10607 GCF_021653875.1 Nematocida major
TGCAGAAAACCGACTCCTGCTACATCCTTTCCTCCGCGGAGATAGAAAAAACGTTCACTTTCAAGGCCCCGCACGAGTCAAGGATATGCGAAATCCTGCTTTTGAACTACCTGAGAGAGATACAGAGGGAGCACGCGTACGTCCTGATTCCGATACTTGGGCGAAATCCTGCAGGAAGTCCCCCCGCGTCCCAGGAGGAGCCCCAGACAAAGCCAGAGAGCGAAGAAGCAGGAGAAAGTCCTTCCGCAGAGGGAAAGTGCCTGGACCCAGAAAAAACGGAGTCAGAAGAGAGTCTCCCAGAAGGAGGGAAAGACTTAGCCCAAAGCTGCAACGAGAAGGAAGTTCACAAGTGCAGGAATGCCCTGTGCCAAAGATCAAGCAGTTTTGGGAGGTGCCTGCACAACTTCTCCCCGAGCTCGGAGAGAAGGCGAATAGACCCGATATTTCTGTCGGAGATCGTGTTTTACGTTGTAACAAACGGGGATCATCGCTCTCTCGAAATTGGGAAAAATGTATTTTGCAAAATCGACACGCTCGTCCTGCACAGAAACAGCGACATGAAAGTCTCCAGCGGAAAATACTACGGACAAAAACATAATGTTGTTTTTCCGATTATAGATGTGCCTTTGTCCGTTATAAAGTCGAGGGAGTCAAATACGTACGCCAGAAGCAAGCACTGCAAATTCACGGGGAATGACAGCAGCTGGATCCCGTACTTCCCGCTGAATGACATGCACAGATTCATACGCACGCTTAAGGGCACGAATGTAGGACTCGTTTTGGGGGGAGGAGGAGCCAGGGGAATTGCTCATATTGGAATCATTGAGGCACTGGAGGAGGCAGGGATTCCCATCGATGCTGTCGGGGGAACGTCCATGGGGGCTTTTGTTGGGGCTCTTTATGCAGAAACGACAAGTAATAAGTACGTTTTCAGCCGGGCAAAGCGTCTTTCTAAGCTTATAAGCAGTGTCTGGCGCGTGATTTTGGATCTGACGTACCCGATATGCTCGATGTTCACGGGGAAGGGCTTCAACTGGGGACTGCGGATCATTTTCAAGGGAAAAAGGATCGAGGACTTGTGGCTTCCATACTACTGCATAACCACGGATATATCGCAGTTCAGGGAAGTAAAGCACACGGACGGCGTCCTGTGGAGATACGTTCGTGCTAGCATGAGTCTTTCCGGGTATCTTCCCCCGTTGTGCGATAAAGGCTCGTTTTTGCTTGACGGGGGGTATATGAACAACGTCCCTGCAGATGCAATGCGCTCCATGGGGATCCGTAAGATCATTGCCGTTGATGTGGGGAGTGAAGTCGAAAATACGTTCTCTGCGTACGGGGACAGCCTAAATGGCTTCTACATTTTGTTCCAGAAGGTCTTTGGGACGAAGAAGTTTATGTCGATGACTGAGATCCAGTACAGACTTGCATATTTGACGAGCATGCACAAGGAGAGATCCCTTAAGTCCGACCTCTCGATAAAGTACATTAGGCCGGATCTGGCCGGGTACAAAACGATGAACTTCCGGCAATTTGACGAAATAGTCGCGCACGGGTACCAGTACGGGAGAAAGGTCATAGAAGAGTGGAAGAAGACCGGGGAGTATTTAGAGCTGACAGCGCACACAAACCCTGCAGGAAGGAAATAAATGGGCGTTCTCAGAGAAGCACGGATAAAAGCGTACTTTCAGAAAATATTTTGGATACTTTATTCTTTTGTTTGTTTACTTGCATGAGAATACTCGCGCATGCAGGAATGAATGGAAAAGTCGCACTTTCGCTTTTGAAGCCACTTTCTGAGGCGCTCAAAACGTGGAGCAGCATAGATGTTTCCTCCGAAGACCTTTTTTCCTGCTCCTCCAGACGCCTCCAGAGCGCACTTTTTGCAGTGGCTTTTAAAAGATCAGTTCCGATCTCCCAGCGGATGGTTGCTTTGAAGGCGTACAGTACGTGCACTTCTTCTATAGACCCGGAATTCGCCCATCTACTCATCCAGGAGCTGAACGATGAACTTTCCTCGCTTTGGGTGAACGAGCTCCTCCAAGCGTGCATTCTCCTCTGCCTGAAGATCCCAGGGGCACTCAGCGCCTTCCAGACGCAGGAGTTCGTGGAGGGACTCCAGGCAGTGCACCATCTCTCCCCGTATAAAGCGACTTTCCTTCTCATTCGACTCGTAAACTCCGGACTGTGCAGGTATATAGACGTTGATCTCCTCAGGCACGCACAGGAAGAAGTTCCATCAGGTCCCATCAGAACGAACTTATGCGTGCTCCTAGGGTACGTTGCATGGTACCGAAAAAGCACAGACTCTTCCCCGCTGAAGGATCTAGGCCCTGCAATGGTGAAAACAGCGAGCAATTTCCTGCTCTCTGACCTGGGAAAAGCCCTCTCCCGAATTCTAGCGTGCGAGAGATCGCCCCTCGTCCTGCCTGCCCTGGGATTTCTAGCAGAGAACAGCCCAGAAGTGCGGGAGTACCTCGAAGAAAGCGGGACTTTCTCCAGGATTGCCTCAGAAGAGATTTCCGCAGCTGAAACTTCCCCCGGGGGAAACTACCTCCGCATAAACTACTTCCTGGGAAGAGTCCTCCCTGCATCCGACCGATTTAAGAGGGCTGTAGCTGAGACGGACTACGTGGAAAAGGCTTTTTCCCGAATGGAAAAGGCCCTGGAGAGTGAAGTCTTCACTGCAGAGACGGTTTCCTTCGCTGAAATTTTGAAGGTTCTCGCACGCCTTCCGGAGGTGGCAGCATCTCGTCTGTCAACGTACAAAATCACGAACTTCCTGGAAAAAGTCGCAAAGACTCTCCACGCGCGGGAGGAAGCCTTTTCCTACGGGGAAACTCGGACTTTTGCAAGCGAGTACTTTCTCCTCCTCGGGAATCTCGTGATGCACTGTCCCCACTGGAAGGAGACAGCAGTAAAAACTCTCCTTGGAGAGAGTCTGAAGTATCTCTCCCTGGAGGCGTGCAGGGTCTCAGTGCTGAAGTTTCTTCGCTCTCTTGTTTTTGAGGCTTCTCCTGGGGTGAGTCTGCACTTCGTCTCTGCCGTGGACTTGGACTCTCTCGAGGGCTTTTCTGGGGGAGTGCAGGAAAAAGGCCTTTTTCTCTCTATCCTGAAGAATCTTCTTTGCACTCGCTGGGACTTTGAGAGTCCGCCTGAGCTCATCCGCTGGGTGCTTGAATACGCGAAAACTCTTCCAGAGCGTGCACTTTCCCGGGGGATTTCTCCGGTGGAGGCTTCTCCCCTGTGCGAGAGCATGCTATACGCCCTTGCGAATGCGGCAGTTGTCTCCCCGGGGGTGGCAGTGCACGAATTCGGGCTACAGACGGCCCTTCTTCTTTTCAGGTTCTCCCCTGAAAAAACTGTTTTTTCTGCTTTCCTGGCGTATCTCGTGAATTTTTCAGGGATTCCTGCGATACGCCGCGAAAAAAGGGCTTGCACCTTCTCGGAGATGCCCGTGAGTCTGACAAGCGAAGTCGTAGTCCTCCTAAAGCAGGCACTCGGCCAGGACGCAGACACGGACGTCCAAATACGCGCTCTCCTCCCAAGAATCCGGCTTGACTAACTGCCATAAGTGAACCTGAAAAAAATAACTGAAAATAAAAGAGAAAACCAGAAGATCAGATCTACAAGAGAATTTAGTCGCACTCCCTTGAAATTTTCCCAGATACTCTCAGTACTTCTGCCAATTTCCCATCCCTTCCAGTTGTAATGTGCTAGTGAAATTCACTGTCTTTATTGTTTATTGGAGTGCTTATATGCATATTGTCGTAAATCCAGGCCATGTTCGCACTATTGTCTAAGACAAGTAGTTCGGGTTATTCGGGCTATTATTGGAATTCCCACAAAATTAGATCATGGCGTGAAAGCAATCAATACGATGTAAAGACGAAGTTGACTAGTGGGCATTAAAGAGATAAAAACAGAAGCAATGCGAAGGATATAAGCACCGAACATCACAACATTCAATATTCTCCAAAGGCTAACTATTTATTCGGGCTTTTCTTAAGCAGTAGTCAACACACACACGGATTTACGACAGATTTATTATCCTTTGCAGAATTATGGCTTTCGTTTATATTGACTTAATTTTATATTCTTCTTATATTTTTGCATCTGAAATTATACTTTCTCGCGTATATATGCATTGAGCGATCGCTATGATCTCAACTTCTTCGCCTCCATCTCAAAAACATTTTATCGTGATCTCGCCTTCTCTGACCTTGTAGGAGTTCCAATTCATCGCACAAACAACGACTATCAACGACTATCTACGCCTTCAGCACACAAAACCATCCCACGCCAACTGCAAGATACTCCTCTTTCCTGCATCTACGCCAAACTCTCTGCGCCAGAACTCTCTGCAAGACTGTGAAACTTCCGTCTTTATTTCCTAGATTTATCCCTTCCTGTGCACCTGATATTTTCAGGTTCCCTATCTCACCATATTCTCCTTGTGATCTCCCTCTGCGAAGTCCTCTGCCTCTCCCAGGCCCTTCCTCGCAGTGCACCGTGCAGGGGGCGAACTCCTCCGCCTCTCCTCCGTCCCGCGAATAGGCTCTGATACGATGCATCTCGTCGTATACGGCTTATACATGAGCATAAGCGCATCCACGGAGTAAATTTCATCTACGTACGCATTCGCACATCCTCCTCCCTTCGTGATAAGGGCGCAAGCGTGTGAGCACGGATAGTTCATCTCCTGGAACTTCATGCAGGAGCAGACTCTCAGGCGCAGATCCACGTAGAATTTCAGGTTTCCTGCGTTGACAATTCCCTGCCTGTACTCCTCCTCATCGCTGAGCTTCCTTGGGTCTATCCACGAGCTTCTGCAGAGTTCTCCTGGGGATCTTCCGACGTCTACTTCGTACTCCTGGGCCTTCGCCATATTTATGTCGATTGCTCTGTTTACGTTATCTCCAAACCTAGCTCTATCCGTGAGCTTCTTCAGGCTGAGTTCTGCGTGTGCCACGACCTCCTTCTTCCTGAGGGCGTTATCTGTGATGATCTTAATAACCATGCAGAGTGCATCTATCGGGGAGAGTGTGAGCATACTGAAAACTCCGTCTATCTCCTGGGGAATTGCGTTATTCTTATTATACGTTGGGAAGATGCAGAGGTACTTCGCCCAAAGGTGGGTTGGGAGTGAGGAGAGGAGGGAAAGAAGGGAGGGTACGTTCAGGGCCTTCACCTTCTTATAGTAAACCTGAAAAGTTGCGAGGTCTGGGCTATTACAAAGCGACCAAACGAGACCTATCGCACTCGGGGAAGGATGTGTTGCAAAGACTTCCCTGCAAAGAGATCTGCTCCTCAGGAAGAGTCGAACGCCTGCCTTCTGTCCTTCTCCCGGGGCTTCTACTGCTCCTCTCCTGATTGCCTCTTCGATGTCAAAGTGTCCACTCCATGCAATTTCATCGAAGGGTGAGACTTTTATCTGTTCTCCGTTCTTCTCTCTGATGAGTCCTTCAATCTCCTGGATTGTTGCGTGGCATCCCTCCCAGTTTATGAGGAGGACTCCTGCCTCGATGAACTTCAGGACTTCTCTGACGAATACGATCCATCCCTCCTTCTTTGGGCAGTACTCTGGGACGTAGCACATGCTTATAACGTAGGGAGTATCGAAAGCATCGTATCCTGTGGCTAAATATGCGTATCCTGCGTGTTCTCTGAGCTCATTATATCTCTCGTATGCGACCAACTCCACTACCTGCCGGCTGTACTTATATACGTGCGTGGAGAGGTTATTAACGTAGAAAAGTGTATCGAGTCTGTCTCCTGCTGTGTCGAGGGGTCCAACTGCTCGAATCACTTTCCTGATGCATCCTGTCTCTTCTACGGGCTTCTTATTTCTCCACTTTTTTATTTCGCTCTTCATGTTCATAAGCACAGCTGTGTCGTCTGGGTTTATGTGTTTATTTTCATCTACGACGGAGAGAAGGCACTCCTCCTGGGCGAGTTCTTCGTCTATTTCGTCGTTGAGAACGTTCTTTTTAGCCTTCCAGGCGGCGTAGTATCCTATTTTTATGCCTCTTCTCGTCGATATTCTGTTGATGATCTGGCCTATTCTTGTCTCCTGTATGTCCTGCATCTCTCGGATCTCGTCTGCGATGTATCTGCTTGAAGATTGCAGGTTTACTGTGGACTGCTGGGGGCAATTGTGGATGTTTTTCAGCTTCTTTATCACGAACATGTTATCTTTCTTCCGGAGAGCTGCAGTTATGACGGCTTCGCATCCGTGGGTTCTTCTTTCCTTGCACTGAATTGTGTACTTTTTCGGGGTACTATCTGTCGTCTCAAAGTTGAAGCTGTTGTCTATTGCATACATTCTTATGGCATTCTGCGCTTCGTTCTTTGATTTAAAGACGTCTCCGACTGAGAGTTGCATAAAATTTTTTACTCATTTTGCGCATATTTACACTCGCTTCTGCTGTGATGAATGCAGCAGGCTTTGGACTTCTTCCTGTTCATGTGCTCGTTATCTATTGTATCCTGCGTGAAGGAAACTCGCCTTCTTGGGAGGCCTCCCCTGAGTCGCAGGACGTGCGTGGTTCTTGTGAGAGTAGCTTCAGTTGGCATAAAATAAAATTAAATAAAGAATAAATAGGGGAGCGCTGCACTTATTGAGCTGTGTGGCGTAAGTGGAGTTATTGCGTGGTTTGCATTAAGTGGGGGGAGTTGTTGTGGGGTGTGCAGAAAGTGGTCTATGCTTAATTTGGGTATTTATTGGGCGGAGTGCAGGAAATGGCGGCATTTATTGGGTGTGGGAGGAAGCAGGTTTTTATTTTATTTAGTGGGCAGTGTGCAAAAAGTGCTGCTTAATGTGCAGTGCGGCATAAATACCTGGGCATTGCAATGTTTATGGTGCCGCGCGCACTAAGTGCCATTTATTACATAGTGTGCAGCAAGTAAGAGCACAGGCTGCTCTACTGCTTTCTGCGCACCGCACTATAAGTCTCAATATATGCAGAGTCCCCAGTAACTTTCAATACTTATTGCACAGTGCACTATAATTCCCATGCAGCCGCCATCTGCCACTTATTCCCGCTGCCCAGCATCTCCCACCGCTTATTCCATGCCGCCCACTAAGTGCCACTTTCTGCACTCCATCTAGTAAATTCTGCTAACTACTGCACACTACCCACTAAATAGCACAATATTTTCTGCTTCCACCATTCTCTCCACGTACTCCGCAAACATAATGTCCTTCTGCATTCCCCGGTATCTGTACTCGCTTAGGGCGTATACGGTCTTGCCCCTATAGACAAGGCCCTGCAGGAAGTTGAGCCTTTTCTGGAGATCAACGGGAGTCTCTGCATACGAGTGAAGCCTGTTTACAACAAGAACCCTCTCCAGACACTCCGCAGGGATTGTATCGGTGTGAACAACTGAAATATTTGGACTGTTTCGGGGGGCGAACTCGCACTCCAAATCCACGAGCAAAACGGGCGTGTCTGTGGAAATGCTCTCAGCGAAGGCGTGGGCTGAGGCGTAGCACGAAACAAGCACAAGGAAAAGGCCCATAAAATAAAAAAAAGTGTATTATTTATTGGGCAGTCTATCATATGCGATGACATTTAGTATGCAGTCCATCTTAATTCTGGTATTTTTTGGGCCGCGTGCAATAGGTATTTAGTATGCAGTCCATCATATGCGCTGATATTTGCTGGGGAGTGTATAAAAAGTCGCACTTCTGCTGCAGTGCGCAGAAATTCCTACGGCATATTCTGCCGCGCCCACTAAGTTATAGACCTATAGCACACTGTATAATAACTCCTGCCAAAACTTCCCTTTATTCCAACGTCTTAAGAAGCTCCTTCACCTTCTGGATCGTATCCTCAGGGGAAGTCACCGTGCATCCATTCACTCTCTCATCAGAGAATATCTCGAAGTCATTTCCCCCGGGGGATGTCATATCCCCGAAGAAGTAAATGCGTTTTATCCCCTCCTCGTGCAAGTGCCTAATTGAATACGTTTTATCCCATCCCACAGGGAAGATGTCGATCGAAATCTCTCCTCCAATCGAGAACGTGAGCCCTGGGAACTTCTCCCGAAGCCTCCCTGCAATTCCCTCGCGTGTTTTGTTCTTCTCGTCCAGCGCCTTAAACTCCCGTCTCTCCTCGCGAGAGCAGGTCCTTCCCACAGGGGAGATGTTCACCATAGAAGTCCTCAGCTCCAGGAAATTCCCCCGCATCTTCGGAACTTCTTCTTCTGGGAGAGCGCTAAACTCCCGCATAACTTCCCTCACCAGGCGCCCGTGAGTTTTCTCTCCGATAAAATTCAGGTACGATTCTGAACTGATTTTTTTGCCATTTTTTATGAAGGTAAGCCCGTTCTCAGGGAAGCAGAAGTCGAAAAGTTCCGTGCAATCATCGCCCAATTGCTCCTTTTGCTTCTCCAAATCAGACCCTCCCACGAAGCCTATCTTCACACGAGAGCGTACCTCCTGCAGAAACTCCCGCATTTCCCTGGAGACTTTCTCTCGGGAGGGCGTGAGTGTTCCGTCCACGTCGAAAAGAAAAATGGTTTCTTGCATGGAAAAAAAAGGAAAGCACATTTTATACGGGAAGTTTCAGGACAGTTTCACAGGAAAGCCCAGGAAAGCACGAGGCAGTGTCTCACAATACGTGGATTAGTAATAGTAGCATGCGGTAGTATGTTTAGTAGTTAGAGTTGTAAGATAGTAATGAATAGTTAGTATAGTATAGTAGAGTAATGGGTAGTAATGAATAGTTATTTGGTATGGCAAGATAGCAGTGGATAGTTAGTATAGTAGTAATTAGTTAGTATAGTAATGGTAAGATAGCAGTGATTAGTTAGTAATGGGTAGTTAGTATAGTAATGTGTAGTAGTGATTGTTAGTATAGTAGTGAATAGTTAGTATAGTAATGTGTAGTTATTATAGTATAGCAATTGTATGTGAGTAATGTGTAGCAATGGTAAGATAGTTGGTTATTGGTGGCAGTAATACATGTGACTAGTATATTTAGTAGTATAGCTAACTGCAGTAATGTATGCTTATTGGCATGGTAATAGTAAGAGAGTTAAATAAGTGAATACTGTGCAATTAGTAATTCTAGCTACACGGGAATATTGTCCGGGTGTAAATAGCAGATGTTTCTGGTGATTTTCTGTTTTGTTTCTCTCAAAAATTTCCTTTTTCCCGTGGGATTTTGCTAAGTAAAAAAGGCTCTCCTGAGTACTCCCCCAGCACCGTGAGAATGTGCTAATTAAAAGTGCAGAGGACAAAGAAATTAAAAAACAAGCGCCCACCCAAAGAAAACAGGATATAATTGTATATACAATACGGTCATGAGTACTTCCATTACTAACTACGGTCTTACTGGTACACTATTGACTATGCTGCTATTAAATGCTCATTACTAGCTTACTATCTATTAACGTAGTATTATACTATACTATTAACTAACTTACTATTAGATTATTGCTATACTATTAACTTACTATCTATTTCTAACTTACTATTGCATTATTGCTATACTATTAACTTACTAGCTATTAACTAACTTGCTGCTATTACTATACGATTACTAACTATTTCTAGCTTACTATTACTAACTATCTATTAACTTACTATTAGACTATTACTAACTATTTCTGGCTTGCTATTACTGACTATACTGCTATTGCTATTAGACTACTGCTAAGTTATAAGTATGCTATCATCTTGGTATCATCTTGGCATTCTTGTGCTGGCTTTCTGCTTTTTCTTTTTTCTTTTTTCTTTTCGTGTTTTATTTCGTCTTTTTCTTTTGCCCTTGTAATGGCTGCAAAGGGAAAGGCAAAAGTGTCCAGCGTAATGAGCGGATCAAAAGGCAAGAAAATACGCGCTAAGAAGGCAACCGACGTAATGAGCAAGAAGGAGTTCTACAACCTAGCACTCCCCTCAACATTCGGAATAAAGCACGCAGGCGTCACCATAATAGACAGAAGCCAGGGAAACTACTTCGCCCCAGATGCAATAAAAGGCAGAACTTTCGAGGTAAACCAGGGAGATCTCGCCCCAGGATCAGCAGCACAATCTTTCAGGAAGTTCAAGTTCGTAGTTGACGGAGTCCAAGGAAAAGACGCAATCAGCAGCTTCCACAGTATGGAACTCACCAGCGATAAGATCAAGAGCATCCCAAAGAAGTGGCACACTCTCATGGAGGCATGCGTGAAAGTAGACACAACAGACGGATACACCCTCAGAGTCTTCACAATCGCAAACACGAAGAGAAAGGCAAAGTCCACGAAGAAGAACTGCTACGCAAAACTCTCCCAGGTAAAGGCAATTCGACAGATAGTCTTCAAAATAGTCAGAGAAGAACTCGGAGCAGGATCAATCCACGACGCAATGAAGAAGCTCATGGCAGAGTCCATTGGAGCACGGATCGAGCAGGAGGGAATAAAGATATACCCCCTCCAGAACTGCCACGTCAAGAAGGTAAAGGTCCTCAGAAGACCAAAGCCAGATGAGTCAGCGTTTGAAACGAGACAGCGCGGGAAAAAGGTCGAAGTAGACCTGGTCCAGGAATAATAAAGGCACGCGTACTTATTCAGCACAGAAGAGGATACTCCGTTAAAGCACTGCAGTACTCGCGTGCTAA
>NW_025952901.1:0-6133 GCF_021653875.1 Nematocida major
TGAAGCACGGCCCTTTTTTCGCATGCCCTGCCCGCCCTGCGCATCCTCCATCTACAAATTCGTTTCTCATTTTCTAAACAGCACCCGGCTGGCTCGGGCAGTTGCCACAACATCATTTTGATGATCAGTTGGTCAGTTGCATGCAGTCCCTGTGCTGCTTTGTTTTTTCTGATAGGCCAGCCCGCCTGGGGTAGGGGGGCATCTACAACGTACATATATAAAACCGTTTTTTACCCCTGATCATGCACGCAAAATTTTATGCACTTGCAATTGCAGCGCTGGCGCACTGCGCGCACGCGCGAGTGTCGTTTGATGAGATCATAGAGATGCAAAGCACTGAAATAAGAAACAGTAACGCCTTCATCAACCCGAGGGGGCCGCTCTGCCTGCTGCGCGGGCTCGTGTACTCCGAGCTAGCATACATGCACAACAAGCGCTTCTTTTCGCCCGAGATAGAAACTGACTATAAGCTGGAGCCTGTTGGGGATGCTGAAACCACAAACGAGCAGACATACACAAGAAACGCGCAGAAGGACAAGCCCTATCTGTCTGCAGAGGGGCCCGCTTTGAGCTCCAAGCCTGCTGGCAAAAACTACTCTGTGGAGTACCACCGCACCCTCATCGAGATGTTTCCATCGACAGACGGGCACACTCTGTCCGTGGCTGTCGACCGAGATGACTCCTTCTTCCAGTTTCTGCACGGGATGCCCACCAAACAGCACGCGCACTACGTGCTGGCCGCGCTCCTCCTGCTGAGCGAGGGTGTCGACGTGCCCATCAAGGCCACGCAGAAAACAATCACACTGGGAACAAGCATTCTTGGCAACTTGCCGCCAGAGCACAGAAAAACTGTGGGAAAGGAAAGCAGCACAGTGTTTAAAACAAAAAAAGACTTGTGCAAAAAGGCTGCCCAGGTCATAAACTTCTTCAAAGAGAACATGCAAAAAGAAAAGCTTCCGTGCACGCAGAACGACTTCAGCACCGGAGAGTTTCTAAACACGCCGCAGTTCCTCATCCAGGCATACGTCTTTGAGTACATCACGAGCAAGGAAGACGCCCTGGACTTTGCAGCGTGCGTGCACGCCATCCTCACAAGCCTGCCAGAAGACAGCTGCAAAGACGCATACAACGCGTGCTTTGTGGAGAGCAAGGCAGAGGCAGAGGAAGACGAGTTCCTGCACACGTTTACGCAGATTCAGAAAGCCATGAAGAATCTAGAGTCGTTTCCGTTCCCCAGCCCAAGCATGCTGCCGGCGTACACAAGCGTGCATGCCTGTAAGAGAGGCCAAACAGAGTTTCTGGATGAAACATTCAGCAACTGCGTGGAGACAGGTCTATTTGCGCTCTTCTGCTGCCTTGCCCACCACCCAGTTCAGAAAAAGTACAAAGCTGACACCATGCTCGGCAAGAAAAAAGAGGGCGAGGAAGCAGAGGCCCTGCGCGCCTTCTTCCAGTTGGAAAGTGTCACCCCAAAGGCATGCGCCACCAAAGACACAATACAGGAGTGGAACCGTGTCGTGTCTGGCCTGCAGAGCGAGCACATCGCATATGTAAGGCCCAGCCGAAACGAGGTGCGCTCCGGAATTTTCAACGCTCTCTACGTTGTCGCAGAGGTGACGGGAAGACGAGAGAAGGAGGAGCCGAGAATACGCAAGCTTGCGCAGATGCTAGAAGAATCCGAGATTGGCAAAACCTCTGGAGACGTGTTTGAAAAAACACAGGAGTACGTGGAAAAGCTTTTCACGTCTCTCTCCGTGGATAAGAGCTTACGAGTGGAATTTTCTGACTTGAAGGTCGGCGCCCGAAGCGACGGGCAGAATGATCTCTACGGAAAAATCACGCTAAAGTACACAGGCAAAGACAGCGCGATAGAGCAGGGCTTATGCCTTGCCTTTAAGCCCAGGCATCTAATAGTCACCCTGTGCCCGTGCGTCTTCCTTTCTCTTACGGACGAAAAAAAAGAGGCCTTCTTTGCGGTGGACGGCTACTCAGACCCTGCAGACTTTGTAGAGTGCCTGCTTGCCGGGTACGCAGGCGCATGGAGGGCCAGGGGCACGAACCTGCAAGAAAACAAGCTTGCCCAAGACATCCAGAAGGCCACGACCTCACTGCTCTCCCCCGGGGCCTCTGCGCACCCAAACCAGCTTTTCTTGCTCGAGAGCGCCTTGAGAAGCAAACAGATAAAAGAAATCTCCAAGGCTTTCATCTTGTGCGCAGCAGCAAAAGGCATCCAGCTCGCCCAGGAGCACACGGGCGTGCGCCTCCTCTCGAACCTGCTCGGCAGCCTTCCGCTGGACGACTATGAAACGCAAATAGATGTGCTGGAGGGCCCAGTATGGCTGGGCATGCAGCGCGAGCTATTTCCAAGAATCGCCGTGTCAAAGAAAGCAACTGCTATAATGTATAAATACGCATTCGCTATCATCGAAATAGGGATCTACGCCGGAGACAACTGCACGCCCGCAGCAAACGCCATCATGAAATACTTCAGAGAGTACAAAGATAAAGCAGGCGAGCCTCTTTTCATGTGCTACGCTTTGCCAATGTTTTTCGCCATCTCTGACTTGTTCCCTCTTTTGCTTGCAGACAAGTCAACGCGCCACATAGACGAAATTGGCACACTCCTTCTCGACGTGGAGGAGGAAGACCGGAAGGACGCACTGGACACCAAGGCGCTCTTCGACTTCCTCGTGTTCCTTGCCAGCTTGAAACACAAAGAAACCCCGCCCAAGCTGGTGCTTGCTCTGTGCAGCAGGCTTGGGCCAAGGTCGATCCAGATGGGCACCCACGCCGATTACAGGCCGAAGATCAGCAGCCAAGAAGCCTCTGCGATTCTGGAGGCGCTGGGCACGCACCAGAGCGCCCTGCTGCAGACGCCCAGCGGAGAAGAGGTGTTAGACGGCGTGATGGACATACTCCAGTCCACCATAAACAGGAGGGCCTAGCTGTTGCGCATGCGCACCTGCCAAAATGACACGGCCCGCCGGCTAGAGAAATGCGCCTATGCACTGTTCTGTTGATTGCTTGCTCTTAGCAGTATATGCGCACTGCGCGGCGCTTTTATACAACTTGTGCCAAAAAGAACCGCACTTCTAAAAAGCCTTTCCATTTGGAAGCTTCCCACGGCCCTGCAAAGAAAATAAAACTTCTCTCGACTGGATTTCAGCCTTCGGCCTCTCGCACGCGGCCCATCTCCCCATGCCAGGCACTTAGTTGCAACACTTGAAGTGCTAGTGAAAAGTTGTCTTTTGTCCATAAACCCGGCCTTCTTAAATACTTATTCTTGCTTTTAATTTGCCGCACTCTTGCATGGCCTCTGCCAAGCCAGCATAAACAGAAACCAGCCACCCGTAGCTGTGCTGTCAGCAAGCACCACACCCGGCCCACCTTCAGCTTGTTGTTGGCCTGGAGGCCGCTAGCAGGCGGAAGGAGTGCCAACAGGAACGCGTCTGGCACAGCCACTGCTGCCGGCTCTCCAGCGCAACACTCTTAGAGCCATAAAAGCGAAGCAGCGCCCTTTAACGTGCCCGTGCCCTCCACCAGCGCCTCCTCTGTACGCACCCCAGCAGTGTGCTGCAGACATCTCTCCGAACAACAAAAGAATTAATGAATGAATGAACAATGGAAAGAAAAAAAGAAAAAAAGAGGAAAAGAGGAAAGAAGTTTACTTACGCTTGAAAAGCCGGACTCTTCTCCTGGAGCCTTCACTCCCAAGCAAACCTTGCCAGCTCTGCACACGCTCCCTGCAATCCATCTGCCCACGCCTTTAAACCAAGGTCTCACGACACAGCTTCTTCTTGCACAGGCCCTCGCTCTCTGTTGCAACGGAGGCCTCCTCCTTGCTTTCCTCCTCTGCCACAGCCTGTGTTTTTTCTAGCTCCAAGCGCGCTTCTACCTCTTGCAGCTCTGCCAAAGCCCTTTCCTGGTCTCCCACTGCTGCACGCAGGCTCTCAATATGCCCTTGCACGTCGCACACAAGCCTTACATGCTTTCTCTCAGCAGAATCGAGCTGCTCTGTGCTCTGCGCGCTATTGGCCTCCAGCTGCTTCATGTACTCTTCTGCTTCGGTAAAGCTTTCTTCTTTCTCTTTCAAGGCCCGCTCCAACCTGGAAATTCTTTTTTCACCCGCCTTTATCTGCTCAATGTAATCATCGGTTTCACCCAAAAGCTCTTCTTGCTCTCGTACGATCGCTGCGAACCTGTAAACTCTTTTTCTGTTTTTCTCCATCTTCGCTGCATTCTGCGCTCTCTCGTCTTTCAACTTCGCAAAGCAACCTTGCAACGCCTCCATCTCCTGCCTCTTTTCCGCGCCCAAGCTTCCTGCAAGCTCCTTTATGGCTGCCTCCACTTGCTCTATGGCTTGCACTGCGCAGAAGCTTCCTGCCGGCTCTTCTAGGGCCGCCCCCTTGCCGGAAGCTCTTGCATGCGCGACACCTTCTGCGCCCTCTGTCTCCAGCTTCGCAGCGGGGAGGCAGGCTTGCCTTTCCCTCGCCTGGACTATGCTTTGTCTTTGCTCCGCCTCCGCCTGCTCTGTGTGGCCTTCTGCCTCGATCAGCCCCTCTCCTGGCTCTTTTAAGGCTGCATCCAACCCGGAAACACTCTTTTCCTCCAAATTCTGCGACACTGCATCCTGCCTGTTCTTTGCATCAAGCATTTTACTAGCTTGTGTATGAATATCTCCAACGCTGCATCTTCTGCCTCTGCGTGCACTGCATCCTGCCTGTTCTTTGCATTCAAGCCTTCCGCTGGCTTTTTTATGGCTGCCTTTGAATCCAGGCTCCCCTCTGCACCCGCCCCCAAGAGCGCCTGCTCCTTTCCATCTGCCCCTTTCGAAGCACCTTCTTCGCGTGCGCCCATCTGCCTGCGCACAATAATGCATCCGCCTGCAGAGCACACTACAACCAGCAGCACACCGGCCCACGCCAGCGCCTGCCTTTTCCAACCTGTTCGAAGCGTGTGTCCAAACATCCCCGCAAAATCGCATGTGCTTATATATTGCCGTGAGGCATCAAAGTGATAACGGCGTGTTGCGTTCGCCGAGAAGAACAGGAAGCAAACCTCCCCACACACCACGGAAGCACCTCCCAGGCCGCCAGCCATGCCGTGCCAGAGGCGCCCTCCAAGCGCCCAGACAGAAGCAGCCAGCCAAGCAAAGAGAGAAGAAACATGCCCTGCGAGGATTATATGCTCTGTGCTGCCGGTTTGTGCCTGCACTGTGCCCGAATGATGCTTTCGAGGCTCTTTCCAGGCTACACTGTGTGCTGCGCCCTTGCTCGCACCTCCTTGTGCATACGCTCTCGCACTGGCACTTTGAATGCACACTCCGCACCAACACGCCCTCCCGGCCCCACTCTTGCTGTCTCCTTCTGCGCGTGTGTGCTCCTTCCCTCTTTTCCCGCCCTCAAAAATAAAAATATGGCTCACTCTCTGTCTCTCTACATAGCATAGAGGAAAAGAATGCCTCCGTACGCGCAACAACAAACCACCCACACTCTACAGAGCCTCCAATCCTGAGATCATACTTCCCTGCGCCAAACTCTCCTTTCCTGCCTTCTCTTGCACGTGCTCTCTACTTCTGCCCTTCTGTCCTTCTCTACTATACTGTAACTACCAACACACTCCAAAAAATAAATTCTTCATTCTAATTTTTTCCTTCCAATCCGTACAGGCACACTATATTTTGTTTACTTTATTTTTCTTCTTTTTTCCTGCAGCACGCCTGCCCACATACGCTGCCACGCCAAAGCACTCAGGACAGCACTGGCCCTCCCAATGTGCCCTGCCAAACCGCAAACACAAAAACCACCTTGGTGTGGCATCCCTGCCAGAAACCTGTGTCTTCACACCATGGCCTCTAAATATCTATGTGTGCTTTATTGTAGCTTTGCAGCACTGCCCTCCAGTAAGGGCCGCCTGCCGGACTGTTTGGCTTCCGCACCCACGCAGCCGCGCAAGAACAACGGAACGCAGCAAAGCACCTCTGCGGATGGTGGCAGAGGGCCTTCGGACAGCACGCACAGACAGAGAGTGAAGACAGGCTGTTTGCGAGGAAACAGAATATAGGATGCCAGATCGGGAATTTTTGTTTGTTTGCAAATTTCGAAAAGAAACTTCCAAAGGGAAGAAAGCTCTA
>NW_025952941.1:0-56830 GCF_021653875.1 Nematocida major
GCGTCTGGAAAAGCGAGTTCTCTCGCTCGGTTTTGATCGAAAGCTCCCCCTCTTCAGACGGGAACATCCGGATGAGCGTGCTGTGGTAGTCGTGGGTGTATGCGTCCAGCGGACCCTCTGCGCCAGCGCACGGAAGCGCGAAGTCCATGCTTGGCATTCGGGTAAAGATATACTCTGAATCAATGCTTTCAGGCCCTCCCTTGGGGCGCAGGCTGTAATCTGTCTCTATTTCAGACGAAAAAAACCGTTTGTTGTGCATAAAGCCTCTTTCAGTGTACACATATCCGCACGCCATGTTAAGAGGGCCCTCCGTGTTTATTCCTACGGCGGTGCCGTTTCTGCACAGCTCAAAGCTCGGCATAGACTCCAGCTGCGCAATAGAAAGCCTTGCACACACTTGGTGAATCATGATTGCTGCTAGAAAACAATGTAGTTGCATAAAATTTGTTAGTAGAAATTAAAAATAAATTGTTTATGAAAATTACTAACTTTTTTTATTCTTTATTTTTGCAAGTTTTGCAAAGAGCCCCAAATTTATTTTTAATTTACACAAACATAAGCTCTTTGCGCATGCGCAACATTGACTTTCTAAAGAAAAAAATCTTCTGATGCATTTTTGCTTTGATCAGCCCATTATTTCAGAATAAATCATTTGTTTGCGCTTCAGAAAAGCTTGCCACATATCACGCTCTATCTCCAGACAACATGTAAAGTTCAAAGGCCCCCGCACTCAAAGCTTTATGCTATCTGTGCATATGCGCCGTGGCAGCAGGCTTCTGCTCTTCTCCTATTTGGACTTTCCTCGCATGCTGGGTTTTTGGCATTATTGGCCTCTTTTCAGAAGAGATACATCATTGAAAAAAACAAAGTGCAGAAATCAGATGTCTCTAATGCAATTTGCAAGATGGCAATAGTTGATTTGGGCTATTAATACTGTCTGTCCATTCTGTTGCAATGGAAGTGCATACCTATACTATTATGGTGCATAAGCGTTTTACTGCCTGCCTTCTAGTTCTTATATATTATACATGCCTCCAAAAAGCGCATGCATCCGAGCAAGGCCACTCGCAAAGAAGCGGCAGCTTGACGCTCGAGCAATATCCAGATTTCGAAAGCTACATAGATGAATGTGTGTCGGCGAACATAATGGAAAACCCTGAACGCTTTTTTGATGTCGTTGACTCTGACCATGCCCACACTGAAAACAAATTTCCTCCAGAGAGCCACAGCAATGCACACACACATAAAGACTTATCTGCAAACGCCCAGGAAGAACAGGATTTTTTCAAGGTTATGCAGTGGATTAAAAACGGAGAAATATGCTGGAACAGCATAGAGAGCATGTTAGACGAGTCGCTACACGGCGGGCCCGTGGCGAGCAATGATCTGAGCGATGACCCATATGCGCAGCAGAAAACAAGGGGCCCCCAGCTATTGAAAAGCATTGATTCCAGCTTTTTACCAGAGAGCATATATAGTTCTGAATCCCTGCATGAGCCCTCGCGTTAACCAGCTTTTTTCTGGCAAGTTAGCCTGCGGTGTGCTACCTACCAAAAAGTACGCCTACACTCTCACCCAGAAAAGAAGCCTGCTTTTGTGTAAAAAATGTTTATTCCTCTCCGCACAAAGAGACCCCACATAAGCGATAGAAAAAAAGAATGCTAAACAAAAGAAACGCACATGCGAGTGGTCTCTACACACCGCCCTTAGTAGAACCCTTGGGTTTAAATTTGCCAGCATCCCTCTTTACCAATGTGCTTGACGAGGAAAAATATATTCGCTGCATTAGCACATAGAAAAAAACTAGCTTGCAGAGCGCGAGAATGCATATATGCAAGAACCAGGAAGATGCATGCATTTCATGGATTGAGGCGTTTTATGTGTTTAAAGCAATGTTGTGGGCAGCCGGCCCGAATATCAGGCTGTTTGCTCTGGCAGCATTGAAAAACCCTTCTAAATAAATGCATATAGTTTGCCGATGTTTGTAACACAGGAGGTGCCATGTAAAACCTTGCTCTTTATTTGTTCTTGGCCTGCAAATGCGCAACATTTATTTGACTTGCTCTTGCGCTGGCTACTAAGCACAACTCGTTAGGCCTTCTAAACAATGGCCAGGCACAAATATATGCCTTCGGCACGCAGCAGCGCTTGTTTGTGCTAACCGCTTCCAAATAGTTCTACTCCAAATATGTGGGGTATGCTTTTGCTGCTGCAGCCAGAAAAAAACATGTAAAGTACACTTTATTTTTGTTTAAGCATAAAAGAGAGCCAGAAATCGCCCACACATGCAGAACGCCGAGGCTGACTGCTGTTGTAGAGGAATTGCAAAAACGGAACTCCGCTGTTTGCGACAAGCAAGGAATCTATAGAACAGAAGAAACATACATTATGACTGGCGCCCCGATGGAAAAAGATATAAAGCACGCAGATGAAAGGCTTGAGACGCTTTATTGCCCCATGCCAGCGCTTTTCTTTCCAGACTTCCTGGGGGCCAGAGGAAACACAGACTGCACATTTGTAGGTAGAAGGGGCATGCTTTATTCAAATGCACCCACATTGGGGCGATCCAGGCCTGCTTGCCCATATGTGCAGGCAGAAAGCGCTGAAAAGCCCGAAAAAGCGATGGAAGCTGGAAAAGGCACAGCCAGTCTAAACACACTCTAAGCGATCGGTGCAAAACCACAAAGTGTGCTCCAGCAGACAGGCTCAGGCATGTGCTATTCGGCAGGCAAGAAAAAAATCCCCCAATTGTATATGGTGTGGAAGCTTGCGCCCTTCATGGCTAGCTCGGCCTTCAGGCCAGCGTCCTTGCACAAGACAATTGACTTTATGCAGAACTCGCTTGAAACCTGGGTTATGTGCAAAATCTGCTCCTTTGGAGAAGCGTCAGAAGCTCTAAGCGCTTTCAGAACGTTTACAAAGTACTGGTCTCGCAGAGAAATCATGCTCGCAATGAGGTTGTGCGCCAGGGTGTACAGAATAGGAAGCTGCATGTACCGCACACAGGAAGATTCAGGTATCTTCATGTTTTTATACATCAGCCCAATTCTGTTGACATCTTCCAAGGGAATGCCCGCCTCAAGAAGAGCTTTTTTGTCTTGTACAAGAATATAAAAATGCATATACAGCTTGAAGCGCGCATGATGCCAGAGAATTCTGTATATCAGCGCATGGATGGTTGGGTCCACCATCGCAACAAATTCCTTTATGTTCCGGACCGACAAAACGTCGACGCCACTCCCCTTCTCAAGGGCACACAGATGCGTCAGTACGGCCTGCGGAGACGCATCCAGCGGGAAGACATACTTTACGTCTGGATCCATTTGGACGGTGTTTATCATGACATTCATGCACACAGTATGCTCTTGCGGGTGCGCCAAGTGTGTGGCAAGACTGCTGCATATTGACTTGACCATCTCGAAGGGGCTCTGGGCGGGCGTGTCTGCAAGAAAAACTCCGCAGCTCTTGTAGAAGTCCGTTTCCACGTGCTTAAACGCGGTTTTTGCATACTCGCTGTTTTGTTTTTCTTTAATGTATACTTCAAGCAGCTGCACAAGAGTTTTTTCTTGGTTTTGCGGGCTGATGCAGAACATGAGCTTTCTGGGCAGATGGGGCGTAGACGATTCGCTGCCGCTGAAGCTCATGGTGTCAAAAGACTCCGGGCCTTCGCTGGATTCTGAGGCGGCAGCGCCCAGGAGCGCGGCCAGAGCAGATGTGCACTTTATGCCTGTGGAAAGCAACATAAAACTTCAAAAATGCGCTGGCTGCCATCTAAATGCACATGGCGTCTTTTTGATATGTTTTCTGCAAAAACAGATCAGAGTGAATTTGCAGACTCAGCATCAGCCTTCAGAAAAGATTCGTTTTACATCTGGACTTTTCTGGTTTTATTTCATGCATCACGGCAAATTACCGGCTCAAAGCAGCTGTTGCAGCGAAAAGCGCACAAAACCATTTTACGAGAAAAGAGAAAATGTGCGCCGCGTTCCAATGAAAACTGCCTGCTTGGTGAGGTATGGGAGGGCGTGGGTGTAGTACTCTTCCTTCTCAAACATCTTGCAGAGATAGAAGGCGCACTCAACAGGCGCCGCTCCATTGGCCCGGGGCGTGTTCGCGCCCTCCAGTGTGTAAAGCATGTCTCTGTTTAAAAAGTCCCGTTTTTCTGCATATATAGGATACTGAATCTTCCATGTAACCAGGCTGATCTTTCGGCACAGCGGGCACTTTATAGACTGCACATGGGCCTGCTGAATAAGATCCGGGTCAAAGATGCAGAGGGAGGTCTGGCCCGAAGACAAACAGTTCATGCAAATGGTGTGCTTGCATTCTGGCATAATAAAAATGGGCTTCTCGCAAAGGCCCGTCCGAAGACACTCAAAGTTTTCCTCTGTGACGTCTGGGCTGTTTGAGGCAGTGCACGCATCTACTAAGTGCGCTGCAATTGCGTCTTTGTTCGGGTGCGCACAGAACTCGCCCCACGACATGTTTTCAAGCTCCTGCACAGACACAGTTTCCCTTGTGCTTGTGGGGGGAGGGCCGCTCGCCTTGTAAGCAAACACATTTATAATGCAGGTCATGCAGACAGTCAGAGCTTCTGCACTTTCTTCGCCTGGATACTCAACCCGAAGCACAGCCTGCGGGTCTCTGCAGCCTTTTTTTACAAATCCATTCCTCAAGTACAGAGACAAAGGAAGCCCTACTGCATCCATGCTTTGCGGGTTCAGCTCGATTTGCTCGGGGATCGTGCTTTCTGCATAATCAGCGTTTTTCAGCACAAGAATCGCGTTTTCTCTGTTTGAGCTCTGCAGGCAGAAATGGTTCAAGAAGCTCAGATCCTCCACGCACGCTTTAATTGAGCCGAGAATTACCAGGTCGCTCCCGGAAATGCTAAGGTTCGACACTGTAAGGTCACTGACATTTCCTACCTGGGCAACCGCCCACTTCAGGGTTTCTTTTAGCAGGTCCAAAGAGAAGCTTTGCGGGCGTGCAAACCGGATGTTTACCCGAAAGTTTTCGGGGCGGTCGTCGCGGGCAAAGTGCCTGGTGTGGAAGCCGATACCTATAGGGTCGAAAAGGGCCTCGATTTGGGATTTCAGGGAGCCTGAGGAGAAAGGCGCGCGCATGCTCCTCACAAGTCCAAGATGCTCGGGGCCCTCGATACGCAGGTCGCTCGGATCGTTTACCAGCAAAACCAGCACGTCTCCTTGCGTAGAGAGCTCTTTTTTTCTTTCTGCGCTGGCTTCTGCGTATGTTCTTATGGAAACGCCTTTTATGCTCGGAAGGGCGCGCGGAGGCGCAGCTGCAGGAATCTCCTGCTTATTTATATGCGAAGGCGCACAGGCTTCCTCTGGAGCTGGCCGCAGGGGCGCACAAGAAAGCGAACTTTCCTCTGGAGGGCACTGATCCGGCTCGAAGCTGGAGGAGATTTCTACAACAGGCATTATTCTCTGCAGTTTTTTTCGCTTTTCCGAGCTTATGTGTTTTGTGCTGCCTATACTGTCTATCGATATCCTTGCGTACCGGATCGACTTTGGCAGTTTGGCCAGGCTGTCCCATGTGGCCTCCCGGCAGTTTCTAAACTCAAGCTCAACCGGCGCGCCAAACGTGTACTTCTTAAGCATTCCAACAAACACAGAACTGCTTACGTTTACAAACACAATTTTTCTGACGCTGGCAGAGTACACGGCAGGCACAGGCCTTCTAGCAGGCAGCCTCTCGGGGACAGGCGGATGCTCTTCTTTGAACACAAGGTCCTGCACGCAGATCTCGTCTGCCTTAATGTCTTGAAACGCGTCCAAAAAACGCATAAAAAGCAGCATTTGCGCCTTTTTTTCTGCATACCCCAAAGGACCGTTTCGCCCTTGTATTTTTATGTTTTTGTATACAATGCACGCGTCAAAGCTTTTCACAGACGGTTCTAGAGCCGCGTAGTTTTCTAGCGTTATGCTTATAGATTGTAGAGCAGGATTTTTTGCATGGAGGAGGCCGTCTTCAGATATGCGAAATTCAATGTTTTCTACAGACATGCCTGTGTTCTCGTGGGATAGCACGCGGATGGTCCTGCTTAGGTCGGACTCCCCTTCAATCTGGTGGCTTTCAGATGCCAGTGCGATTTGGGCCCCGATAAATACAAGGCACATCGCACGAAAAAGGCAATGCTTTCTAGCGAAGAGCGCGCACGCTCTTTCCGAATACATGGTCATCTATTTGTTGAAAAGCGCGTGTGTATATAAAGCGGCACACGCAAATTTCCCGGTTAAGGAAAATTGGGCAAAACATCAGGTTTTTGATTTGAATTTTGCCAAGTTCGCGCGGCAGCTCTCTTCTGGGCCCTTGGCTGCCGATGCTTTTTGTGGGGGCGCCTGCCCAGTAGACCTTTTCCAAGGAATGCACCCGGATATTCGGGCAAGCTGTTTTCAAGCGGCTTTTCTTTGTGTGCTCAAACCAGCCAAATGTTGGCATGTCAGGCAAAGCGCAAACATGTGCTGCTGCTTCGCTGGGCCTGCCTGCAGATAAAGAGCGGTTTTTATGTAGGTTTATTTCATATAGGTTGCATTTAATACATAACAAAGCCAGAGACGCCCAGCCAGGTCTCGTTACAAACGGTTTTCTCTATTTTGTGCACATCTGTGGGGTTGTCCGATATGTCAACAAAAAGAGGCTTTTCCTTGAACGAGGCCAGGTACGAAACCGTTTGGTCTGGAATGTCGTGCATGTTGTTGTTGTTTAAATACAAGTACTTTAGGTCCGAGAATTTCGCTAAAACCGAAGGGGGAAACCCTGACAGCCCGCAGTGGCCCATGTCAAGAACCTGCAGCGCAGGCATTTCCCCAATCTTTCCAAATGCTTCTTCGTCTGTGCCGAGCTTTGTGTGGAAGTTTGAATGGTTTCTGTACGTGCCCTTAAGAGAAAAAAACTCCAAGGTGCGGATGGGGCAGAAGTATGTCAAAACCAGCGCAGGGTCTTCTATATCCAGAAGCAAGGACTTAAGCGTCTCGCAGCGGCCCAGCTGGTACAGGAACCGCTTCATCCTCTGCACGCTCATCTGCCCAATCACATAGAGCTCCTTCAGGGCTGGCTGGTCGCTGAAGTACTTGTAGAAGCTCTGCGACTCCGTTATGGTTTCGCACACCGCCAAGTGCAGGATTTCCATGTTTTTGTGGCTTCGTATGAACGTGAACAGGTCGTATATTGCCTGGGGCGCGTCCATCTTTTCAATCCCAATGCGCAGGCTCCGGAGCCGGTTTCCAAGCCTCTTCTTGATTGTGTAGAAGTACCCCTCTGTGAAGGAGACGCTGACTATTTCCAGGCTGTCCAGCGCAGGCGCGTTTTCCTTGTTGAAAAACGTGAGTGGGCGCAAGTCGCAGTTCTTGATCGTCAAGTGCCTCAAGTGCGGAAAAACCACCTTCTTGGTGCCCAGCGAGAACTTTATCCGCCTCGTGGTTTCGCAGTCAAACGACAGGCTTTCCAGGTTTGTGGCCTCCAGGATCTTCTCCGTGTAGAACGTGGACTCGCTGTACGCCTTCTGCCCGGACGCGTCCTCAGAGTCGTCCAGCACGCCAAGCGAAAGATGCCGGATCGTCTTTATGATTCCCGGCCAGTCTCGCAGACTCATGTCGCGCACAAGCTTTCCCTGGAGCCGCAGCGTGGCCAGCTCTGGAAGCGGCGCATGGAAAATGAAGTAGTCTATGTTCATGCTCCGCCCCGAAAGGTCCAGCTCTATCAGAGAGGCCATTTTGCAGACCATGTTGTATATCGAGTATTTTATGACGGTTGAAAACCCGGCGGTGTGCATCTCGGTTTTGCATATCGAGCACGAGCCTGTCCTCACCCCAGTGAACTTCAGGCACTCCAAAAACTCGAGCATGCCCAGAAACCCAAACCCGCACCCGCCGCACACGCTTTCCACGTGCATGTTCAGCCGGCGAAGGTTTTGCGTGTACTCGAAAAAGCCTGGGTCAATGTGCATGATGCTTGTGCCCAGAAGATTCAGCACCTGCAGAGAAGGCAGCCCCTCCAGCGCCGCGCCCTCCTTGGGGCTTCCCTCCCACACCGACAAGGACGTCAGGCCCACATTTCCTTCAACATCTATGATTTCCAGAGTCGGGTGCGAAATTGCCTCAATGCTCAGCCTTTCCAGGCTGCACCCCCTCAAGCTTAGAATTTTTAGCCTGGGAAAATACTTCCTCAGCGCCCCCGGCGGAAGCAGGCTTAGCTGATTCTCGTCCAAAACAAGCACTTCAGCGCTTTCCACCACGTGTGCCTCCAGCCATCTTTCGTCTACAAGGCCTCTTCCCTTTCTAGACAATATTTTTGACCGGAAAGACTTTACATCAAATCTATCATCGTTGCTGTTTCTATTTTCATTGCATGTCTGCTGCGCACACATTTCGTTATGGAAATAAAAATTTTTCTTATAACATCACCCCTAAGAGCAAGCCAATTGGCGTTCTGATTTATGCCCTTGCAGCGCTTGGCTCTTTATTTCGGGGCTATTAAAAATAAAAAAACAGCGCAAACTGCAGAATAAATCGCAGAAAAGACACCCCAAAGCAGGTGTTTTTCTGCGCGCCATACCCTGCTAGAATCACTATGATTGCTGCATCTGATGCACAGATCTTTTGATCTAATTATCTAAACTGGGCAAAGCGCATGGGCAGCACAGAAACGCATAAAATAAAATTTCAATGTTTTGCTTTCCAATGCTGCAGTTTCTGCAGAAGGAGGGGCGAGCGCGCAAGACTCCGCCAGAAAAAGCACGCCTTCCAGCGGGCAGCTAGAGACTGCATCCTGCCAAAATGCACGCCCTTGGGCATGGTGCGAAGCAGAAGAGCGCAAGAGAGCCCTTCTGGGCAAAAACAGCGAGCCAGCGAGTGCGATGGATAGGCCGTCAGAAGGGGCTATTTTATTGATTGGCCAATTCTGCACTTTCAGAGTGTGCATGGCTGGAGCTTATGCGTGGAAAGGGACAAGCAAAAGAAAGGCCGTGCACGCATAAAATAAAAATTCCAAGCCCAAAGAGGGCAGGGAGAGAAAAGCACTTGCCCAGCGAAAGAGCAGATTCAGAGCCCAAATGAAAAAAAACACGTGAAAACGCAGATGTTTACGTATATTATCCAGTGCCTCAAGAGAGCACTATTTATGCATGCAAACTCCTGGCATGCCAGTTGGAGAAAAGTGGGCGGGCCAATATAATCGCTGCTAAAAGCATCTGCACGATGCAGGAGGCCATTTTGCGCTGGGCTTGGGCGGTGATAGCGCGCGGACTTTCAAGAATTCGGGCTATGGAGGGCAGATCCAGCGCTTTTCATTTTGCATTTTCACACCCGTCACCGGCAGACAGGCATAAATGCAGAAATTTTTGCATTTTCATTCGATGCTTAACGAAAAGACAGCCAAAACCATACTGACGGAGGGAAAGAAAGTGCTTGTGGTGACAGACTCTCTGAAGGAGCTTGGCATAATCCTGGAGAAGAAGGACAAGCCTGTGGGGGCGTCAAGCATCCTCACAATATACAAAGTGAAAACGGCAGGGGGGCAGACAAAGTGGGTCCCATCCACCGCGCTGGAGGCTGCAGACTCTTCTGTCCTGGAGGAGGGCTCTGAGCTGGGCGCGCCCTGGCCCAAGATCGAGCTCTCTGAAGAGTATCAGGAGCTTCTTATGTGCGAAAAAGCAGCCATGGCTGCGTACAAGGAGCCGCTTCCTGTCGAAATATCAGCAGATGAGATTTTCTCGCTTTTCTACAGCGCACAGCTCGAGCAGAAGCCGCACTCCATTGAGGAGATCAAGGAGGTAGTGAAGGGGTTCAAAGAAATCTTTTTGTACACTGTCCACACGTGCATCCTCTACAAAGAGGAGAGGGCGTTCTACGAGGAGTATCTGTACCCGAAAACCACAAAAATTCTGCAGACTTTTGGGCTTACGCACGTGCTCCGGATGCTTCTGGTTCTGCACCGAGTCCAGGCCAGCCTCGGCCTCTCCAAGGAGTACATAGAGTACATGGGCGAGTACATCAAGGTATTCCTGCAGTTCCTGCAGACGCAGCAGAGCCATCTTCTGAACCCGTCTGCAGTCGCGGAGGAGCCCGCAGAGAGCGAGAGCCCCGAGAGGCTGGCGACAGAGGAAGAGCCCGCGGAGGGAGAGGAAACAGCATAAAGTGCGCAAGCCCGCGGGAAGTGGGCTGGAAAGAAAGAGGTAAATAAAATTGTAGATCGCATTTATTAGAAAAACATTGGCGCAGCTTCGGAGTGGAAAAAGCGGGCGGCCACAAAGCTAGTCGCACGACTCAAGGGAGGGCTCGCTTTCGCTTGGCTCGTATATGTCCAGCTCCTCCTTTGCTATGTGGATGGAGCCCAGGCTGTACGCGTTGTATGCGGAAATAGGCTCGCACCCCATGTACTTTACCAAGTCGTTAAACCCGCACAGAAGAACATCCCTCCATTTATCTGTTATGCTTTCAATTTCTTTGTGGTCGGCCTGGAATCTGTGAATGCTCCGGAGCTTTCGGTTGTCCTCCGCCTCCTGGCAGGTCCTGCACTCGCTGCCGCTTTGTAGCCGGTGGCTTTGCCTGGTGCAGCTCTTCTTGATGCCCGGATCGATGGAGAGCGCATCTACTTCCGCACGGATCTGCTCTACCAGGGCAGGCCTTTCCTCGAAATACCGGCACATCCGCTGTATTTCCTGGGCCTGCGCCTCGCTCGAGCCCACCGACATCCTGCGGGGACAGAGCGCGCTGTTTTTCTCGGGCTTTTTCATTGTATAAAAAATTAGCAGCACCAGTGACTTGTTTTCTTCAGAGAAGAGTCGTCCTCTAGATTCACGATGTTTGCACGGCTTCCACTCTGCCGGTCCATGGCGCGCGTCCTGTATATTTTCTCCACGAGGGACTGGAATGCCTCCTGGACGTTCACGTCGGAGAGCGCTGACGTCTCTGTGAGCTGGTAGTTTCCGATCTGTGCAGCCTCTCGCGCCTCCTGGAGCGTGACTTTCCGCTTTTCCCCCAAGTCCGTTTTGTTGCCAACCAGGGAAATGACAAGGCCTGTCTCGGAGTTGTCCTTCAGCTGCTTTATCCACTGGCTGGTTGCGTTGTCGAAGGAGTCTCGCCGGGTTATGTCGTAAACAACAATTGCGCCAACTGCGCCTCTGTAGTATGCGGACGTGATGGCTCGGTATCGCTCCTGGCCTGCAGTGTCCCAGATTTGCGCCTTTATTTTTTTTCCGTCCACAAGGAAGCACTTTGTGTCAAACTCCACGCCAATCGTTGACTTTGTGCTGGTGTTGAATCTGTTGTGCGCCAGCCGCTCCAGCAGGTTTGTTTTTCCAACTCCGCTGTCCCCTATAAGGACAATTTTGTACAGGTACTCGTACTCCTGCTCGTCTCTTTGCATGTTTGTAAATAATCACGGCCGATTTATACTGTTCTGCGCGGTTTCAGCTTATTTTCCCCTGTTTCATTTGTCGCCTGGGAGTGCCGTGTCAGCGTGCCAGCAGGCTGAAGAGGCTCGCTGCAGAAGAAGAAATGCCGCGCCAAAAAAGTGTAGCCTGCGCATAAAACATACTGCTTTATTGTTAGTAGCCCGAATTCAAAATGTTTAGAATAAGATATGAATGTTGCTTTTGTCATTTACACTGCATTGTTTGTGTTTAAAACCGTGCAAGAAAGGTGTGCTAGAACCCACAGAGGCTCTTCTTCCTTCGCTCCCGTGTACACGGCTGCCTCTCGAAACTCTTTTATGCGCTCCTCCTCCTGCAGGACGTGCTTCATTTTCTGTCTCTGATTCTGAAACCAGATCTGCACAGTGCGTGGCCGCATCCCCAGGGAGGAGGAAATGGAGGCGCGCACGTCCGACGAAGGAAACGGGTTTATTCTAAAGTACCTCCGAAGAGACTCGCTCTGTATGGGAGTCATAACTGTCCGCACGCGCTTTTTGTACATTTCGCCATTTGGGAGCATGTACGGCTTGTCCCCAAGTATCGATTCCTGCGTGTTCCACCCGCACTCTTCCTGCTCGGGACTGACCTCATTTGAGGTGTTTCCCGAGGCAAATCCTCCTGGCAGCCGTTCTCTCGCATTCTCCGGCTTTTTCTTTTCCTCTTCTTCTCGAATGCTCATAATCGATTGTATTATTATAGGTATATTTATATCTATGCCAGCCAATTACCAATAACTGCCCAAACAAGAAATCTAGAATTAAACCAACAGGAAATACTCACCTGACACCGCACATGCGCCCAGGAAAGGGAGTAATCCAATGGATTTGCCCACATCCCCAGATGAATGCAGGCTGTGCAAGAGAAAGCGTGATTTCGATATGTAAATACTCTGTGACTTTTATTTTTAATTATGCAGCAGATGCAATGCGCATTCCCAGAGTAGTCCAAGAAAGAGGCATAGGCCCAGGAGCTTACGCCCAAAGAACAAGCAAAAACCGCCGAGCGCAGAGAAAAGCCTGCACACCCGCTGGCAGTGCACGTGTGCGGGAGGCAAAGGCCGAAACACGCGTATCTACGCCAATTCCTGCCAACAAAGCAGCATCTGCTGTGCTTCTGCGCGCTGTATCAGCTCCTCAAACGCCAAATGCTTAATTAGCATCACCAAGTCCGCCACGGCTTAATTAGTGCCATTTCTTTCATTTTTATTCGGCACGCCCAGCGCCTCCCAGTCGCAGATGCTGTGCCTTTTTCTGGAATTGTGCGGGAAAGTGCGAGTGTGCGCGTGCGCTTCTGCATAAATAGTTTCATTTTATTTTTTCGCAAATTCGCATGGCATACCTCGGAAAAGAGACACAAATAACACAAGCAGGGCAGGCGATTGTCCTAAACACGGAGGCAATAGCACAGCTGTGCGCCACCATAAAAAACGGCCTAGGGCCCAACGGAGCTGTGAAAATGCTGATCACGCCTGCTGGAGAGATACGCCTGGTGAAGGACGGGATAAACCTTCTGAAGAACATACAGCTAGCGCAGCCGGGAGCCGTCCTTCTCTCGAAAATGGTCACGCAGCAGGGCGAAGAGTGCGGGGACGGGGTGACTTCCGCGGTGATTCTCTCTGCAACGATCCTGAGCAAGGCGCTTGAGTTTATATTCGAGGGCGTGCACCCGCAGGTGATTATTTCAGGGCTGCTGAAGAAGGAAAAGCAGGTTCTGGAGAGCCTCAGCGCGCTGAAGGTCCCGATTGAGGACACGCAGGCGACGATTTACAAGCTTGCACACACGGCCCTGCGCACGAAGTTCTCGCAGAAGCAGGCGGAGAAGTACTCCAAAATCATCGTGGAGGCCTCTGAAACGGTCCGAGACAAAAACACCACGGACTTGAAGATGCTGGAAATCGTGAAGATGGCAGACATTGACGCCACAGAGCCGCTCCGAATAGTGCGCGGACTCGTGATGGACCACGGGGGAAGACACCCCATGATGCCAAAGAGGCTTCAGAACGTTTTTATCCTGTGCACGAACATTTCCTTCGAGTACGAAAAGCCAGAGCATAACGCGCAGTTTTACTACAAGAGCACGCAGGAGAAGCTGCAGATGGAGGAGGGCGAGAGAAGAGTCATCCTGCAGAGACTCCAGAAGGTTTTGGAGGTCATCCAGAAAGTCGCAATAGCCAACCAGCAGCAGAACCCGCAGTTTATGCTGGTCACGCAGAAGGGAATCGACCAGCACGCCCTCGAGATTCTCGCAAAGTACAACGTCCTTGCCCTCAGAAGAGCGAAGAGAAAGAACATGGAAAGACTCCAGCAGCTCACCGGATGCACGCCCGTGACCAGCCTGGCAGAGCTCAACGAGAACGTCTTTGGGTTTGCAGGACTTGTCCGGGAGATCTCCGTGGGAGACGATAAGTTTACGTTTGTCGAGAAGACCCCGTTCAACAAGACGTGCACCCTTCTTGTGCAGGGAATATCCCCGTACCAGATGGAGTACTTGGAGAGCGCCGTCAAAAGCGCACTCCGCTCGATATCCTGCGGACTCGCAGACGGAAACGTTGTCCCAGGAGGCGCATCCGCATACCTCGCACTCGCAGAAAGCATCCAGCAGAAGGAAGAAACCCCGGAGGAGACAGTGGCGTGCACCATATGGAGGGAGGCCCTGCGCGCAGTCCCAAAGGTGCTTCTGAAGAACCTCGGATATAACTCCGTCGAAATGCTCGCACGCATCAGGGCCTCGCACACAGAGAATGCAGCCGTGGAAATATCGACGGGAGAGGTCAAAAACGCCCTAGACATGAACATACTCGATAACTATGCAATTGTCAGAAACACCATCGAGTCCTCCGTCCTTGCAGCAACTAAGATCCTCATGGTGGACGAGATAATAAAAAGCGGAAAAGACGTGAAGTAGCAGAACGTGCACACGTCACATGCAGAGGCCGCAGAAGATGTGGGCCCGGATTATTAAATTGCTCTATGTTACTCCCGGCTTTGCTTGTCCGCCTGCAGAGTGAAGAAAACAGGCTTTCTCGGGCTGTTTTGTTGATCGCTGACTTTGCTTTATTTTTTCGCACGTTTTGGCTGTGCTTTTGTTTACTCTGCATGCGCGATGTACTTCATGATGCACGCCCAGTCGCTCTCCGCGGGCATGCTTCGAGTCTTTTCGTACATGCGCAGAATGCCCTCCACGTTCTCATTGCTCTCTGCGTAGGTGCACTGCAGGCCCTCCCGCACGCTCTCATACCCCAGGAACCCGCATAAAACCTCCTTCAGCTCAGACTCCGTGCGGATGCTCACCCCCAAAACGAGCGCACTCACTTTCTCATCTTCCAGTACTGTATACCCGTGCACGCAGACGGGCATAAGCAGATATCCGTCGCTTCCCCGCTGGAAAACCCCCAACTCGCTCTTTTCTGAGAGCACGCAAACTCTTTTCATTTTTTTATTTTTGCTACCCTGCAATGAACCAAGTCAATTCTCTGGAGAATTCTATAAAATTATTCGGAAGATACTCTTACGACGACATTGAAGTAAACGACGTCTCTATGAAGCCGTACATAAACGTGCACACGAGAGTGTCAGTTCCACACACGGGGGTAAGCTACTGCAAAAAACAGTTTGAGAAGGCTGCAATGCCTCTTACCATGCGCCTTGCCCACGGCCTTATGAGACACGGGAGAAACACGAGCAAGTCCATCCTGGTGCTGAAGGCCGTGCGAGATGCCTTCGTCATCGTGGAAAGACTCACCAAAAAGAACCCAATCCAGATCCTGGTTGACGCGTGCATCAACGCAGGCCCCAGGGAGTCAACAGCCCGTGTCGGAAAGGGGGGATCTGCGAAAAGGTCTTCTGTTGACGTCTCGCCCATGAGGAGGCTGAACCTCGCGCTTGCATACTTGACTGCAGGCATGCGAAAGGCCGCGTTTAAGAACACAAAGACGCTCCCAGAGACGATTGCAGACGAGCTTATTGCAGCCTCGCGGGGAAACCCAAACTCGTACGCCGTCAAGAAGAGAGACGAAATCGAGAGAGTTGCTAAGTCCAGCAGATAAATAAATTGGTAGTACCGCACACAGCGCACTTCTTGGCCTGCCCCCTTTGCAGAGGCTCTACGTGGCAGAGAAGGCCAGAGAGCGGATTTCGGGCTTTCTGCGGCCCTTTTCAGGCTTGCCCGGTGCTTTTCGCACACTCTGCGGTAAGTCCTGCTTTTTTTCGCATACTCTGCGGTAAGTCCTGCTTTTTTTGCATGGTGTGGAGTAAGTTCTCGCGCTTCGCTGCTTCTTGCAGCCGCCTGCTTCCACGGGCCTGTGTACCCGACTTTTCGCACACTCTACGGTAAGTCCTGCTTTTTTTGCACGGGGCGCAGTAGGTCCCGCGTCTTTCTGCGCACTGTGCAATATATTTTATTTAGCTAAATATTCTTTCGTTTGTTTGTGTATGAGTTTTCCTTCAGCGAGCGCAGTCCATGCCTTGAAAGTCGCAGGCGAAACGGTAAAAAACCTAGACGAAATGAAGCTAATCGCAAGAGCAGGCATCTCCTGCTGCTTCTTAAACGGGAGAGGCTTCAAAAGCGTGCACGAAGTTGGCGTCTCCCTCATATACGTGTACATTCTCCTGGTTCTTAAGGGCATAGCACAAACCAGGCACATTTTCATACGAGTGGCCGTTTCCTTTGTTTTTATGGTCCTCCTGCACCTGGCCCTGCAAGTGCGAAAAACACCTCTCTCGCACGTTCTCTCCTGCATCTTCTGCATTGCAGACTTCTTCAGCGCCATCGACCTCTCAGGGTCTGCGTCTATTCCGTATCTCTTCGGAGTGAGCGTCTTCAGCCTGGGGATACTCTTTGTGCTCTACGTTGACGGAAGAAGCAGGCCCGGGCTGAGGCCTTGCATGCTGAAAGACTGCTCTCTGGCCGTATACTTCCTCATGAAGAACTCGGGCGTCTCCGGATGCGCAGTCCTCACGGGGGCAGTTATCCTTGGGATTGTTTCCCTCACGGGCCTGGACATTTTCTGGGAGTGCTCGAAATCAGGCACGAAAGGGAGGAAAACGGGCGCAAAAGGGAAGAAAACAGCCACGAAGAAGCCCAGCACGGGCGCAAAGAAGGAGAAAAAGGCCAGCCCAAAGCGCGGGAAGGACTCAGGCGATCTGAAGTCTGAGAAGGAGCAGTCCGATAAAGAGGCAAGTTCAAGCCCTTCGGGCTCTTCCAGTTCGAGCTCAGGTTCCTCGTCAGGTTCTTCTTCCAGTTCATCAGGCTCTTCTTCCAGTTCGGCAGGTTCCTCATCAGGTTCTTCGAAAGAGGCAAGCTCGGATGGCAGTGGGAGAACCAGGCCCGTGCGAGCAGCTGCAAAGGAGGCTCGAATGAAAAGCGCCAAGAAGTGAAGATGCGCCAGGAATATGCTAAATAAACACATTTGTATTCGCCTCTTTTCTACTGTGCATTAAGTCTTGGCTGGGGGTTTGCTGCTACTTCCTGTGCTGTGCGCAAAAGCCAAAATATAAACACACTAGTTGCCCAGCGCACAGCAAGTACTGTTTGTTCTTACACACGGCGCAGCAAACAGTGGAGCTACTGCCGCATGCCGGAATCTACTGCACACTACACAGTAAGTAGCAACCAAACACGCTGAGACTTACTGCATGCTGCGCCATAAATAGGGAGTGCTGCCTCTGCTGGGATTTTCTGCACACTACACAGTAAATAGGCGAATAAATCCTGCCAGGGCCCACTGCACAGGGCACAAAAGCACTATTTACTGTGTAGTGCGCAAAAACAATGGCAATTAACACACACGGCATAAAAAGTAACGGGTGCTTCTGTATTTTTTTATTTCTGAGTTTAGCTCATCTTCTCAAAGCCTATGTCTTCAGCGTACTCTCTAAAGCATCTACGGCAAATCATCATATCGTATTTTCTAATAAGTCCTCGTCTAGACATGCATGCTCTGCATGATCTTGATCCTTTTCCTTTTGGAATGGGGTTCTTCTCTAAAACCGTGAGTGAGTTAATATCTGCTATAACTTGGTTTGTCATGCAAGGGAGAAAAGAAAAAAAAAAGAAAGAGGCCGGCGAGAATTATGGCACACTGCGCAGTAAGTATGGCAATGCGCACGGTGCAAAAAATAATATAACACACGGCGTGCAGTAAGCAGCAGCACACTGTGTATTGCCTTACTTACTGTGCAGCGTGCAGTAAATAGCACCAATAGGCACACAGTGTGCGGCAAGTAGTAGCACAGTACATGGCGCTATTTACTACACCGTGCACAGTAAGTAAGGCAATACACAGTGCGTAGCATGTCCTGAAGAAAACCCACAGCGCACAAAAAGCAATATAGTACACAGTGTGTGGTAAGTGCAAGTCTGCCCTTTAAATTTTATTTTTTTTGCAGAGAGCCTCCAGACCTTGCTACGAGTCCCGGAACATCATCTCTCGGCGCGGGCTCTTTGGCAGTTCTCTTTCCCACAGTCTATTTCTGCCCCCTGCCTTTTTTCCGCAGCTTTTTTTGTCTTTCCCAGGATCCGCAGGGAAACCCGCTTTTTAATGACCCCGTAGAAATAGTATATACAGCACCCTAAAAGCGTGAGAAAAGCCCAGGAAATGCACTCTTCCGCGCTAAACTCGCCGATGGGGTCAAAAGACAGCATTTTCAGCAAGGAAAACCCGGGCTCACTCTGAAAAGGGCTTGTTTCGTAGGGCTTCGTCCGAATTGTAAATTTCTCAAACATTACTTTTTACACACTGGGTATTAAATACGGGCAGGTTTCAAGATCTAGTGCACAGTGTGCATTTGCTGCAGGACTTACTACGCACCACAGCAAACCCCACTTACTACGCGCGGTGCACCAAGTCGTAGAGGCCCTTTGAGCACTACTTCCTGCACAGCGGGCATAGCTCCTGCTTTCTGCCCACTGCACAATAAATATTACTTATTACGCACTTTATTGGAGGACTTATTACACACTATGCAGGAAATGCCATAAACAATAACACCAATTAGTGCACAGCGCACAAAAACAATATCCAAAAAAAGACTAAGACTTACTGCGCACAGCACAATATTTTCCCGATATAGCCAGACAAGACTTACTGTGCAATGCAAAACAGCTCCAGATACGACCAGACAAGACTTACTACACAGTGTGCACAAAGAATCAGCACTTGTGCTACACCATGCAGTAAATCCCACATACTGCATAGTGTGTAAAAAGTATCATATATATTTTTATTTTGCAAGGCCCTTCATGAGCAGCATCGAGTCCGAACTGGACGCCATCGTCTTTGACGAGCACGAGATTGAAGAGATAGGAAAGAGTTTTGTGCAGGGCATCTGCAAGGGAGCTAAAAGGCCCATTTTCAGCGTAAATTTCAACAAAGCATCGGGGCCTGGGGGCTCTCCTGGAGCCGTTGAAGCTTTCCCTGAGCCAGGAAACTCTATCGTGCAGGCTCCCATAGAAAGCGCAGAAGTTGGCGCGCAGTGCGCAGAAATTAGTGTGGTGTTTGCGCCAATTAGCGCAGACTGTGTAGAAAGTAGCGCAATGTTTACGCCAATTAGTGCAGAATGTGTAAAAAATAGTGATAAAAATCCAGAACTTAGTGTACAGTGTGCAGAAAATAATGCGTCCTGTGGGGGCTCCCAAAGTGTTCCAGAACTTAGTGCACAGCGTGTAAAAAGCAGTGGCAAGCCCCCAGGAGCTAGTGCACAGCATGTAAAAAACAGTGCAGTGTTTACGCCAATTAGTGCACAGTGTGTAAAAAATAGTGGCGAAAGCCCAGAGCGCAGTGCGCAATGCGCAGAAAGTAGCATGCCCCGTGGAAGTTCCCGGAGTGCACCAGGAGTTGGCACGCAGTGTGTAGAAAATAATGCGGGGCTTGCACCAGATAGTGCACAGTGTGTAAAAAATAGTGGCAAAATCCCAGGACTTAGCGCGCAGAGCGTAAAAAGCGGCGGTGAGCCCCAGACAAAGGGCGACAAGACCCCGGAAAAGACAGGAATGTCCAAAATCGCCTCCCCACTGGGCGACTCCACGAACAGGCACCGCCTCTCCCCGACTCTTACAAGAGCTTCCACGCACACTCCCCTCCACTGGACCCGAAAAGTTTGTATCGAAAAATCAGAAACTCACACCGAAAACCCGCCAAAACCAATTCTTCCTGCGATAGGAACAGGCCCAAGCGACAGCATTTGGCGGGTTTCAGTCCACACGGTTTTCCACCTTTTGCAGACAGGCCAGTTCCTTCTTGTGGACTGCCGGTTTGCGTACGAGTTCGAGGGCGGGCATATCCACACGGCCCTTAACATAAGCTCGAAAAAAGATATGAATTTCCTTTTCCGGAAATTATTGCACAAAAAAGAAAAAAAGAAATTTGTGATAATTTTATACTGTGAATACTCCTCGGTTCGCGCCCCAAGAATGGCACTTTTTTTGCGAAATCAGGACCGGCTGCAAAGCACATATCCGGAGCTGCTTTTTCCGAACGTGTACGTGATGGAGGGCGGGTACAAGGACTTCTTCCGCTCTTACCCGGAAATGTGCGTTCCCAGAAACTACACGCCGATGTAAAAAAACCAAAGCGGAAAAAAGGCCTGTTTGGGGGCTATTTCCCGAGTTTTTGGGCTCTTTTGCGAGCACGCCCCGAGAGCAGCACATTTATCTGCTTGCTTTTGCGCGGCGCCCCTCCTCCTGCACGTACATGCGCTCCCGAATAAAAAACAAATTTTTACCGATTTCTCTGCTTTATAGTGCGCCCCGCAATAAATACGAGAAAGCAAATTTTTTTTTCGAATGGGCAGGCCAGAGGAGCTCGGCAACGAAATCCACTACACGGGAGAAGTCGCTGAAAACTACGACAGAAGCACAAGCATCAACAGAATCCAGCGCAAGCTAACGGAGAGATGCCTGGAGATACTAAACAACCCCACAAACTCGCTAGTTCTCGACATAGGCTGCGGAAGCGGAATCAGCACAGAGCACGTTCTCTCCCACGGAAACTTCGTCCTGGGCGTGGATATCAGCAGAAATATGCTGGACCTGGCACAGAAAAGAGTCGATGCAGGGTTATTCGGGGCTTCCGATAACCCGAACTTTGATTTTGCATCTGCAAATATTTTCCACGGGCTGCCCCTCAGGAGCGCATCCGTCGACTGCGCCATCAGCGTAAGCGTTCTGCAGTGGATTTTCATACAGGAAGAGCCCGCTCGCTTGCTTGGGATCTTCTTCTACACGCTATACGACGCACTAAAGGCCACAGGAACTGCCGTTTTGCAGTACTACCCCGAATCAAACGATCAGGTTCAGATGATTTTAAGAAGCGCGGGAAAATACGGGTTCCACGGAGGAACACTTTTGGAAAATCAAACAAGCAAAAAAAAACGGAAAACGTACCTGATTTTAGAAATGCCTGCCGCAAAAGGAAAAACAAACCACATTTCAGGAAGCGCCCAAAAGCCAAAGAACTACCGGCCAGTCGCAAACAGAGACCTCACCCGCAGAGAGTGGATTCTCAGGAAAAAGGTAAAGCGAGAAGAGCGCGGATTCTCAGTCCCAAAGACCTCAAAGTACACGGGCCGAAGAAGATAGCAGTAATATCCAGAATATCCCAAAATAAAAATCAATTAGTGTTTGTATACAGTGCTGGACAGGTACTTAGGAGAGCCTTTTTTACTTAGTAAAATCCCACGGGAAAGAGGGAAATTTATGAAAAAAAATTTATTTCTATTCTATGGAGAACGCACGGATACAGCATACAAGATCTGAAAAGTGGAGCAGTTCTCTCACAAGCAACGGATACGTCCTGGAGAATGGGGCAGTATACGAAGAGTCTTCGCGCAGGAAGATAACCCCGAATAACTCGGGAGTGAAAAATCCTGCTTCTTTCTACGCATCCCCGGACGGGCTCTCGTTTAAGACTGTCTTTTACAGCGGGAAAGTGGAAAGGGCTGAAGAAAAAAGCGGGTACTCGTGGGAGAGTGTGGGCGAGTTCGAGACGGGGATTTTATCCGCTTCTTTCAGCCCGGGCTCAGGGAGTCTTGTCGTTGTAACGGGAGAGCGCGTTTTTCTGCTAGACAAATTTTTCAATCCAGTCAGGGACGAATTACTAAAAGAGGAAATTAAAAAGCTGCACCTGGAAAAGTTTTCGCCAATTCAGATAACATTTTCGCCAGATGGAAAATACATTGCAATTTGCATGGGGACAGTCATTTCTGTGTACACGTACAACCTAGAGCCCGTTTCAGACACGCTTTCCGTCTGCAACAAAATCATGAACAGTCGCCTCATGGGGACGAAGAAGTTCCTGCTGGACGAAGGCGCATACGTTAACACCGTTAGAAGATTACCTGTATCCGGTGAAGATTTGCCGTATAAGGAAATAGCACCTAAAAAGGAAAGCGTTGAATTTGAGGCCCGGTCCTGCTATAAGCTCGTTACATGGCATTGCTCTCTTCCGAAGATGTATGCGGTCACGCACGAGAACAGAATCCACGTTTTGGAGAGAAACAGCCTGAAATTTTACGAGATCTTCCACATAAGGAAATCTGATGCAGAAAAAGAAAAAATACTGGAAAATGAAATATTTTTTATCTCTGCCAGGATTTGTTATCTGTACTTGCTGCATAAGGAAAACAAAAATTTCTACTTAAAGGTTTTTTACGTAAAAAACAACGTGATTTACCTGAAATGCAATTTCCCTGTAAACGACGCAGTTTCCAGCCCCGTGCACGAAGTCCTGCGGATGGAAGTGGGGGAAAGCGGGAATATCCGCATAGTTACGCCGGAGCACATTATTTCCCTCGAGCAGACTACATTTGTGAATAGGTCGCGAGATAACGTTATAGACATTGACGGAGCCCGGCTTTTCTTCTATAACTTGCAGAAGTGCACGATTCCTCCGCCCATGTGCAGCCAAGAGATGGGAATGGATGGAGTTCCTTCGGATATGCACGTCTCCTGGGATGGTGAGATCTCGTGCAAAATTAACGGAAAAAAACAGATATTTTCAGGTCCACTGCCAAAAAAGGAAAATTCAGGTACAGAGTTCAAAAAAAAGACGATAGAATTTTCCAGCGAGAATTCCCCCGTGGAAGTTGAAATCGGCCCGATGGAGTGCCTCGTTTCCCTCAATACGCGCACACACACGCTGAAAATAGAGCACAAAAGCACGTGTGTGGAGATGCCCCGAATAACCTCAGCATGCCCGATTTTTTTGGAGGAGGAGAAGTCCCTTGTTGTCACGAGAGAAAGCCACCCGTGGACGGAAATCGTGCGGTTTTATGCGGAAAACGGGGAGATTCTGCAGGAAAAGCTTGCCCGAACGGGACAGAGCAGCAAAATTGTCTTTATATCGGAAACAACCGTTATTTTGATCGATAGATACGGGATGCTTGAGAGCTTTTATATTCCGGCCCTGGTAAAAATTAAAGTGGCAAACCTGATAAAAAACGGCCAAGTTGAGTCCGCCATTTTCACCCTGAAAAAATACGGAATGCCTGTGGGCCCGTGGCTGCAGATGCTTGTCTATGAGAAAGAAGCAGTACCTGCCCGCATTCTTTTGGAGATCGTGCGGTTTTTGGGGACAGAGCCTGAAATCGAACCTGAAGTGGATAAGATCGAAAAAATTGCACTTGCAAAAATCTTTGATCTCCTAAAAGAGGAAACCGTTAAAAAAGAAGAAATTTATGAGTGGTGCGAGCTGTGCATGGAAATCCACCACCTGAAAAACGACCCCGCCCAACTCGTGAAGTTTGCAGCGCTTTTCACGCAGAGGCAGAAGCTTTCCCCGAATTCACTCTCCTGGCGCTTTTACGATAACAACCACATTTCTGATAGAATTATAAGAAAAACTATAGGAGTTTTTTCCGCTGAAATCTTGCTGACGCACGCTATGAACAGCTACAAATACACACTCTGCTACATAATCCTGAACGCAACAAATACCCCGATGGACGTCGTCAATGACACGCTTTTGCCGGCGAACTCGGAGGTTTTGGACCCTTTCAGCGAGCACGAGGAAGTAGAACGAAGGCTGAGAATTTCAAAAGTCTCCAAAAACAAAAAAAGCCAGACGTTTTACAGCATAAAAACGTGCATAGGCGCAAGCGCATGGAAAGAGGCGGAGTCACGCGGGGGGAGTGAGCGGGATTTGCTGCTCTCCTCGCTGAAGGCATCCCTGGAAAAGGACGTGGCCAGAGACTTCTATTTTTACCTGGAAAACGCGGAATCTTTCTTTGAGAGCGAAGAAGTGCCCGAATGGTTCGACGGAGAGTTCCAGGAGGCGGTTGACTCGCTGCTTCTTCTGTGCGGGGATGCACTGCGCCGGGAAAACGACCTGGAAGACGCGCTTTGGTGCTATCTCAGGACAAAGACCCCGAATAACCCGGAACTGAAAAAGCTGAAAATGCAGCTGGGAAAGTGGCGAGAGCTTTTTGAGGACCCCGCTGAGAGGACGCGGGAGCGCGTGGAAAAGATGGAGGAGGTTCTTCTCCTGCAGAAAAACACGCTTGCCGCAGCAGAGATGCACCTGGAGGTGGGATGCCCCGTGAAAGGCGCGAAGTTCCTGATCGATTTAGAGATGTTTTCAGAGCTAAAATTTTTCATTTTAAAGACAGCACCTGAAAACAGCCCTGAAAATATTTTTAAAGCAAAGGAGACCACCCGAGCAGAATTCCTGGCCCAAACATCGGAGTACCTGAGGAAAAAGGTGCAGAGTTTCGCGGAGAGCTCAGAAAGTGCTGCAGGAACGTACCGGGAAAACACGCAGAGGCTCCACCGCGTCCGGGAGAGAAAGGACGGAGAAAGAAAAAAAGTCCTCGAGGGCGAGTTCGAACCCGGGGATGCTCTGACGGTTTACACGCGGTCTTTTATAACGAACACTCTCGTAACGGGAAACAGCACAGGAAAGAAGAAAAGAAGCTCCAAGCTCAGGAATACCGTTGGAGGCAGATACGAGGAGGAATACGTCCAATACGTCCTGAGTGAGCTCATTCTAAAGTGCAAAAAACACGTTAAAAACATGCAGGAAATAGAGTCTATTTTCTCATGCGCAGATATGCCCGGAGGAGAGGCCTTTTCCCACGAAAAAAGTGCCTTCAAAAAGGCCCTCTGCACTTTCTACGATCTCTGCAATAGTTCAATCTCAGAGGACTTTGTCTCCTTGAACTCGGAAGATGACGTCCTCTACGACCCCGAGAGGCCCCTTATAGAGCAGCCAGATATTTCCGACATAAAAGCGTACGTAAAAGAAAAATAAAAGTACACAAAGTTTTTCATACAGCATAGTATTCGCACTGTACAGGATAATCAGTAAGTAAGCAAGCGAGTTGTAACAGTGAGATAGTTATAGTATATTTATAATAGTGTAAGATAGTTTCTATTGGATAGTTAGCTAGAAAGTAAGCAGTAAAATGTAATAGTTACTAGAACAAATATGTAAGATATAATAATGTATAAAATAGTCAGCAAGCAAATAGTTAACAGAATATTTAGTAGTAGAATAACTATAGCAGTAGAATAATAGAATAGCTATGATAGAATATTTAGTAGTAGAATAATAGAATAGAATATTTAGTAGTAGTAGAACTATAACAATAGAATACTTAGTGGTAGTAGAATAGCTATAACAGTTAAAATACTTATTAGTAAAATAATAGAATATTTAGTAGAATATTCAACAGTAGAATAATAGAATAATAGAAGTAGAATAATAGAATAACTATAGCAGTAGAATAATAGAATATTTAATAGTAGAACATTTGGAATACTTAGTAGAATAGCTATAACAGTGGAAGATATATTGGAGTAGAATTCGGGTTATTCGGGTTGTGTGACTTTGTAGCAACTTCCCTCAGCGTATGCGCACTGCTCCGCACTGTCCGGGGAAGAGGCAAGCTCTATCGAGCATATAGACGCTCCCTTGCAGACCATGCTCGAAGGAGACTCCGCGCGTAGTCCGTGAAGTGCTGCATTCCCGTCACTCTCCAGGAACTCGCATATTTTCGCCCCCTCCAGGACGAGATTCAGAAGCTGATCGTACCCCAGCAAAGTCCCAACAACAGAAATTCCCCCGAAGAAGGATATTTTCACCCTTTTCCCAACGTACTTTTCCAGGTCGAAGACTTGCTCTCTCTTGTTTCCCCTGTTCTCTTCCTGCATATTTTTTTATTTCTGCATGGAAAGGCCTTTAAAGAACGCGCTTCTGAAGATCTCGTACAACGGGAGGGACTACCACGGATTTGCCATGCAGCCAGGCCTCCTGACAGTAGAACACTTCCTCGTGAGTGCCCTCGTGAAATCCGGGCTCCTAAAGACCCAAGAACCCGCGAAAACAGAGACTTACTCCCCAGAAGTCCTCCAAAGACTCGCTGAAATGCGGTATCACAAGTGCGGGAGAACGGATGCAGGCGTCTCAGCAGCAGCCCAGTACGTATCCCTCCTCCTGCCAGCTCCCACCTCCGGAGAGTACCCGTACGATCTAATGCTGAATCAGCACATGCCAAAAAGCATACGCGTTCTAGGGTGGATGTTCGTCCCAGAGGAGTTCAGTGCAAGATTCTCGTGCACTTCCAGGGAGTACGAGTACTACTTTGCCCTGACTCCGGAGATGTCGATCGAAAAGATGCGGATAGAAAGCCAGAAACTGATCGGAAAAAAGTGGTTTGGTCGCCTGAGCAGGCCCGAGAAGGAGTCCTCGAAGAAGAAGCGCCTGCAAAAATTCGGAGGAAACTCCCCGAGGGCGGAGGACGCTGTAAGAACCGTCGAGAAAATTGAATTTCTAAAAATTTCAGAAAGTCCGGGGGCGAACGTGTGGGCCATGCGGATTCGGGCGCGGTCTTTCCTGCACAATCAAGTCCGGAAAATATTCGGGCTTTTACACGCGATAGGAAACGGGAAGAACCTGCGGGTGGAAAATGTCCTGAACAGGGAGGAAAAGCAGGAGGTGGAAGTGCGCCTGGCAGAGGCTGAGCCGCTGGTTTTAGCTGCTTGCACCTTCCGCGGGGCTGACTTGTCGCAGCTCAAGAAGTCTCCTGGGGGGAGAAGGCACTCCCTCCGGAAAGTCTGCGAGGAAGTGATGGTTTCCTCCCGGGTGAGTGAGAGAGTGGCCTCAGAAGAGTTCACGGAGTCCAGAACTCTGAGGGAATAAACAAGAAAAGCAGAAGGAGTGCGAGTTACGGGTTATAGGCATATGATAGATATAGTTATAAGATATAGTTATAGGATAGTTATAGGATATAGTTATAGGATAAATATAAGTTATATGACAGATATAAAATAGTTATAAGATAGTCATAGTTATAAGATATAGTTATAGTTATATGATAGTTATATGACAGTTATATGACAGATATTAGTTATTATAGAAGGATAGTTATAGTTATAGGATAGTCATAGGATAGTTATAAGATAGTTATGGTTATATGACAGATATAGGATAGTTATTATAGAAGGATAGTTGTTATAGTAAAATATTTATGACAGTTATAGAAGGATAGTTATAGTTATAGGACAGTTATATGACAGTTGTTATAGTAAAATAGTTTAGTTATTCGGGTTATAATACAGCTATATTTATTATAGTAAAATAGTTTAGTTATTGGTTATAGGACAGTTCCTTCATACTTCAATACTTTCACAGTAATTTTTACTTCTTTGTTTAATATTAAAATATTTAACCTTTCAATTCTTCACATTTCAATACACAGTACAATTCAATAGAAAATACTTCAATAATACTTCAATAATACTTAAAAATACATATAACACTTACATACTTCAATAACACTTAAATACTTCAACAATACTTCAATAATACATACATACGTATAATACATATAACACTTAAACACTTCAATAATGCTTATATACTTATATAACACTTAAATACTTCAATAATACATATAACACTTAAATACTTCAATAATACATACATACGTATAACACTTCAATACTTTATTGTTTTATACTTCAACACTCGCACGCAGGCAGCCGAAGCTTCTTCCCATCGCAGGAGCATCCTACATGTAGTAGACGACTCTGTGGGTGCCTCTTCCCCCTCCGAATCCTCCCCCGAATCCTCCGTTCATGAGGATGTCGAAGATATCTCCTCCTGCAAAAGCGTCTCTCCTGTCCCCGAAGTCTGCTGCTTCGTCCGTGTACCCCCACGCATTCTTCTCCTTCTCCGTCATGAAGTATCCGCTGTCGTACTCCTCCTTCCGAACTGGGTCCATAAGCACGTCCTTCGCCTTATTCGCCTGCACGATGACCTCCTTCTGTCGCTCCTTCTCCTGGGGACTTCCCCTTCTGAGGGCGACATTTGCCTTTTTGCTGACCTTCCTGTACGCCCGCAGGACGTCCTCCTTCCGGGCTCCGACCCGCACTCCGAGGAATCTGTAGAATCCCTCAGGATCTGCCTTCTTCCCCCTTCTCCCGCTGACGAACTGCATCCTCCTCTGGGCGCGAGTTTTTTCTTTTTTTTCTGCGTCTTTTCTCTCTTTCTCTTTTTTCTGCTCCTCCCTCCTCTCCTTCTCTGCCCTCTCCCTCTCGCGGGCTGCTCTCGCTCTCTTCACTGCGTTGTTGTAGACTTCCTTCACCTCTGCGTACTCCGGGCACTTCTCCGTCACGTTCTCCTGGATCGCATCTCTTGCAGCGACGTACTTTCCCGCCCTCACGAGAACTCGGACGTGCTCGCACCATTCACTCTCTGTCGGTCCTCCGAATCCACTTCTGAGCAGTCTCTCCGAGAATCCGACGATTTCCTCGCTCCCCACGCGCAAGTCCTCGCCCATTCGCAGGAGTCTCCGAAGAGTCTGTGCCTGAATGTGAGCAAGGGCGAACGGGGAGAAATACGCGTCAGTTCCCCGGGCAAGAACGAGGTCTCTATTCGCAAAGTCCCTCCATCTCCTGTAGTTATCGCGGGATGATGCTGTACAGTGTCTTGCAAGGGCGTTGTACTTCTCCACTGCAGCGGAGACTCTCTCTATGAAGGCTTTACTATACCCGGAACTCTTTTCCAGGCGGCTGAGGGCTCTTGGAGTCTTCCCGGAGAGGAAAAGGCAGTGAATTATCGCGTGTTCGGCAAAATCCTTCTCCCGGGAGTCCAAAAGGACTTCTGCGTCGAGAATTGCGAGGGAAAAGTCTCTTTTCTGCATGCGGATGTGGATTCGCATCTTCAGGAGGGCGGGGGAGTGGGTGCACTCTGCAAGGGCTCGAGAGACTTCCTCCTCCGGGGACTTCACGGATATTTTCGCATACTCTGCGCTTTTCTGGAGAATTTCTGCAATTTCAGGGCCATTTTCAGGCTCTTCTTTTTTTTCATTTTCAGGGCCGGTGATTTTTTCCATTTTCAGGTCGTCAAAATTTTCCAGGATCTCAGCGAACATTCCCAGCCGGAAAAGAGCCCGGAGGCGCCAGAGAGCGGCTTTTCTCGCTGCTTTCTGGTCCTTCTTCGCCTGGGCGTAGCTCAGGGCGTGCGTGAAGTGGTCCAGGGCGGAGTCGAACTGCTCCTCGTTGAAAAGGTCTATCCCGCTGCGAACTCCTGGGATCTCTTCGCTCTGTGTAAAACCCGAATTATCCGGGCTCCTGTGGGACTCTGCCTCCAAAATGTGCGCCCTTTCGGCCTTTTGGGCGAGGACTCCCGAACTGAGCGCACTCACTATCATGCCAAACATGGCGAGGCTAAATACTCTCTCCATAAGGACAAAAGCACTTTTTCTGGGCTTCTCTGTCCGTTTTTCGTCGATTTCTCTCTTCACGCAACTCTCTTTTTGCATGAAAAATTATTTGTTCATTTCTTATATGCAGTTTCTACTTATTTTCTGTATTGAAAATATTTATGGTGATAATAGAACTGCCGAGACTGCCGAGAATGTGTGTCCCCCGATTCCGAGACCAGCAAAAGGGACAGAAAAGCAAAAAGATGAAGGGATCTGATAGGGAAGTAACAGATGAGAACATCCTCCATAAAAATGTGCTGTATAAGCCGGAGAAGAAGCACCTCTGCAAGTACTTCGTGAAGAATGCGTGTATTCGAGGAAGCAACTGCACGTTCTCGCACGATCTGTCGAAATTCCCGTGTAAACTGTTCCACATAAAGAAGAACTGCAGGAGGAAGAACTGCCAGTTCTCGCATGCGCCAATTTCCGACGAGGAAGTTCGGCAGCTTGTCTCTGACGGGTGGGAGCTCGAAAAAACAGAGAAAGAAGAAGTCTTTGTTTCCCCCTTCCTGTAGAGAGGCAGGTGCTGGCATTGTGCTGTGCCTGCAGGAAAGCAGAAGATGGAGGCTTTATTCGGGTATTCCACTGGTTTCATGCGAGTTCATAGCGAGTTTCAAGTGAATTAAGCTAGTTTCAAGTGAATATTTAGTTGTTCATAGGTAATTAAGTTAGTCTTTAGTGAATATTTAGTTATTCCAAGCTAATTAAGCTAGTTTCAAGTGAATATTTAGTTGTTCATAGGTAATTAAGTTAGTTTCAAGTGAATATTTAGTTGTTCATAGGTAATTAAGTTAGTCTTTAGTGAATATTTAGCTAATTAAGCTAGTCTTTAGTGAATATTTAGCTAATCTTGAGTGAATATTTAGTTGTTCATAGCTAATTCTTAGTGAATATTTAGTGAATATTTAGTTGTTCATAGGTAATTATGTTAGTCATAGCTACTCTTTAGTGAATATTTAGCTAATTAAGTTAGTTTTTAGCCAACTTTGAGTGAATATTTAGCTAGTCTTGAGTGAATATTTAGTTATTCTTGGCTACTCTTTAGCTACTCTTGAGTGAATATTTAGCTAATTAAGTTACTCTTTAGCTACTCTTGAGTGAATATTTAGCTAATTAAGTTACTCTTTAGCTACTCTTGAGTGAATATTTAGCTAGTCTTGAGTGAATTCACGGGTATTCGGGCTATTTCCCAGTGGGTTCAGATGCTTTGGAGAATCCGCGTGGGAGTGCGGGAAAGGGGAAGTTCCTACAGCGTATCCCCTGGCACCCGCACGGGAACACTGCACTTCCGGATACTGGGCTCTTTCCCCTTTCCTGCGGGTGTTACATTTAATGTCTTCCATGATATTAATATTAATATTAATTCATTCCTTCTGAGAATGCGAAAGAGCGAAGAAAGAAAAGACGTCCTGATCTGCGGGGTAAACGGATTCACAGCACAGAAGCTGCTCGAATACATCGTCGAGAAAAGGCCTGAAATGACCCTCGGCGTAACCTGCAGGAGCGAGGAGAAGCTTTCCCGAGTCTTTGAGGAGGTTTCCGTGAAAAGCAGAAACGCAAAAGCCCTCTCCCGCGTGGAAAAGCACATCACAGGAGTCGACAGCATAAAAGCACTCGCAAGAATATGTGAAGGATACAGCGTAATCATCAACTGCATCGGACCCTTTGCAAAAACAGGACTTTCTGTGATAGAAGCCACGATACAGGCACGCTCAAACTACATCGACTGCTCAGGAGAGCCCGGATTTATCCAGGATAGCATCGACCTGTTCCAGGAGAAAGCGCAGGAGGCAGGGAGTATCGTAGTCCACGCGTGCGGGTTCGACTCCCTCCCCATCGACATAGGAATTGTCCATACAGTGCAGGAGGCAGAGAGAAACGGGGGAATTGTAGACTCAGCAGAGTCCTATATGCACCTGAAAGGAGCCAGGATAAACCTGGGGACGTTTAAAACGATCATCTGCAGCCTGGAGAGTGCCAGGGCAGGGCGGAGGAAGAAAAAACTCCCGGAGAAAAAAATTGCAGAGGAAGAAAAAAAAAAGAAAAAAAAATCCGTCAGAAAATTCCCTTTTTTTTCTCCGCAGGTGGGGATGTACGCAGTATTGTTCCCTGGGTCGGACTCTTTCGTAGTAAGAAGGACGAGAGTTCTCCTGGGGAGTGCATATCCTATATGTCACTGCTATATCTCTTTTTTCTCGGCTCTTGACGTTTTGGGGGTGCTTTTTTTGGCGCTTGTTATTGGGGCTGTCTATTTGCTCCCGTCTCGCTTGAGGGAGGCAGCTTACGAGTGCGTTGATGTGCTTACGTTTGGGCGTGTTCGGAGTGAAGGACCGACTCAGGAAGAAATCGCATCTTCTGAGTTTAGGACGCAGATACTCGCAGAAGGAAAGAACGCAGAAGGAGAGGAGGTGACGTATAAAACCGTTGTTTCTGGGCCGGATCCAGGGTATGTTACGACTCCGATCGCTCTTTTAGCGTCTGCTGAGACGATTTTGGAGGGTTTGCGGACAGAACCCAGAAAGGGGGGAGTGTACACGCCGGGAGCAGCGTTTGTTGGGACCCAGATCGTGCAGAGACTCGTGAAGGAGGGAATTTCCTTCTGCACGGAGACAAGACAGCGTAAAACCAGGTAGAACCGCATTTGCAGAGAATAAAGTACTTAAGCTTACCACGAGTTATTCGTATTTTAACGAGCTATTTATTGTCTGATAGTTCCTCATCCTTGCAGTGGAGTAGATGCAAAGATTCTTTAGTTAAAAGAGTTAAAAGAGTCCTATATAAAAGATTCCTGAATTAAATGAGTTAAATGATTCTCCTTAACTGAAGGATTGTTTCTAATTAAAATATTCCTATAAATGAGTTAAAAGATTCTCCTTTATAAAAGAGTTAAAAGATTCTTTAATTAAAACATTCCTTTATAAAAGAGTTAAAATATTCCTATATAAAAGAGTTAAATGATTATTTAGTTAAAATATTCCTATATAAATGAGTTAAAAGATTCTTTAGTTAAATGATTCCTGAATTAAAAGAGTTAAAAGATTCTTTCTCTTTTATGAAGGCTTTAGGGTATATGAAACCTACTATTATGTGCTTCTTCCACGGACAGCGCCATTGTGAGCGTGCAGGATCTTTTGGAGAAGCTCCCCCAGAATGTCCTCGGCCACGGAGACCCCGAATTCCTCGAGAACATCGTACAGAAAGTCCTCCAAGTCGTCGGTTATGGAATCACCCCGGGAGATTATACCGTGCTCGGAAAGAGTCTCTGAAATTGCACTGCATATCACAAGAAGGTCTTTCTCGCTCAATCCTTCGCTGATTATATCCCCCATCGGAGCCCATCCTGCGAAAACATCCTCGAAGAGCTTAGGCGAGTGCATATATTTTCCCAGCAAAAAAATTCTATGCTTATGTTTTCCCACGAAGCAGTTCTGAACTTAGAGGAAGTTGCAGACTCTGCCCTTCTCCAGGAAATATGCGAGCTAGAATCGGATGAGTCCATGCCCAGCGATCTAGAGGACGATATATACGCACTTGTCCACTTTGGGAGCACGAAAAGCCACAAGCCCCTGAGCTTGAAGAAGCTGGATCCGATAGAAACGAACCGGTGCTTCCAGAGCTCGACTATCTGCTATAAATGCAATAGATCAGGGCACATATCAAGAGACTGCCCTAGAAAGCCCAGTACGTGCTTCATATGCAACCAGACAGGGCATGTGAAAACGAATTGCCCGGAAAATACGTGCAGAATCTGCAAGAAGAGCGGGCACAGGGAGAATGACTGCTGGAAAAGTGCGGGTGGAGGATCCCAGTACAAGAACAGGCACTACAGAGCAGAAGATCGTCCGAGAAGGGAGGAGCCAAAGGAAATGCCTGCAGTAGAGTCTGCCCCTGAAAAGAGGAAAAATAGGGGAAATCCCCGGGAAGAGAGACCTTCTGAGGGCGGAAAGGGGAGAAATCCCCCGAAAGATGACGCCTTCAAAAAGGGAAAGAAGAAAGTCCCGAAGAATCCAGAGTCCTCCCAGGGACACTGCAAGAGTTAAGAGCCCGTCCAGAGACACGGAAATAAAGGCTTATTTATTGTTCTGCCCTGCACATCCCAGAAGGACTTGCTCATAGTCAATTACTATACCCTACTAGGAATATTCAACATAGTATGCAGTAGGAATATTTAATTACTATATCCTACTAGGAATATTCAATTAGTATATTTAACTATTCAAATAATAACCCCGAATTAAATATTCAAGCAATTACTATTTTTCTTAATAATATTTAAATAATCAGTATATTGCCCACAAAGTATTAAAATACTTACTAGTTTGTGATGGAATATTCAATATAGTATGCAGTAGGAATATTCAACATAGTATGCAGTAGGAATATCCACTATATTATCTACTAGGAATACTTACTGTATTATCTTACTAGCTTATTCAACTATTAAAATACTTACTAGGAATATTCACTATATCACCCGTATAACACTTAAACACTTAATAGTTTATGCTTTATTTCACTGGGCAGGGAATAGGAGGATTCAGGCCTAGAGAACCCCCAGAAGAGCTTCAATCTCCTTCCGGACTTTCTCGTCTCCTCCCCCCGTCTTGATGTATGCCTTGTACTTCTCGGATATTCTGCGGTCCACCTGAAGGAACTCCTTGAAGAGATCGGGACTTGCCTCCTGCAGGACAGAAGCCATTCTCTTCGTATTCCCTATCTGTATCTCGTCTATCCGCTGGGAGACTGGCTTCTTATCGAGCAAGTTCTTTATCCGCCTGCAGATGGACTCCGACCGAATCGCCTGAGACTCTGCAATCTCCTTCTTCTGGGGATACACGGAGAGAGTCCCACTCACTGCCTGCATGTACCGGATAATCTCCTCCTTCACCTGCGAGGGAGAACTTCCCGAGAGATTCCCCCGTAGGACTTCAAGGGGCTGGAGGAGAGAGTCTACAAGGCCATCAACAAACCTGCTTTTATCCTCGTCCTGCAACTTCGCAACTATCTCCAGCATCAGGCTCGGACTGTATACGGCTCCCCCCAGGTTAAATCGGGCTCTCTCCAGGTTGAACTTCCCCTGGGAAATCGGCTTCTTCAGGATCAATTGCGTGGCAGTTCTGCTGAATTCTCCCGTGCTGATTTCCATGCTGTTTTTCACGGAGGCATTGCTCTTCATCGCTAGAAGGGCCTTCTCTATCACGCTCTTATACGTAGTCCACACGGGGGAATCTGGCTGTTTCCGGGCTTCCTTCATAATCTGCGCTATATCTTCCCTTAGGAGAGCTGCTTCCGTCTGGGATAAACCCGTAAGTTTTTGCAAATTTTCAGTTATGCTTTTTCTTTGCATGCGATCGACTTGCGGAGTTTCAACGTCTTCCTCGAAGAGCTTGTTTCTGCTGGGGTGTCCTCGGATGTAGGTTCTTTCGTACTTCGTGAGAAGGGCTTTCAATCCGACGGTGAAAAAGTCCGGGTCCTTCAAGATCTTCTGCAGGGCTGCAATATTCTCGAAGATGGCTTCTCTGCTGAGGGAAAAGGCTTCGCTTGCAGTTCTTTTTTGGACGTACGTCTGAAATACGAGGGCTTCCCACGAGACAGGAGCTGTGAATACGATGAAGACAGCAGTATCTGCGAGTGCCTTCTCAGCCTCTGCGATGCTCTTTCTTGGGGTGCTTTCAGGCTGGGAGAGTGCAGATGTGGCTTGAAGAGAGGCGAAAAAAAGGGAGAGAAGGACTTTCCTTGTCGTGCAGGCGCGTATATGCAACATAAAGCAAAACAGAGGCCTCCGTATAAGCGAAAAACACTCTGAGACGCAGTCTTCAATTGTTTACTCGTTCTGCCCAATGAAAGATAAAACAAAGTGCAGAGTAAGACGTCATCCATATAATCAGCACATTCCTCCCTCATAAGAGAAGAATATAAGATTATATGGATTATATGGATCATATGGGTTATAGAATAGAAGAAATAACATAGAATAGAATTCGGGTTATAGAAGAATTATTGCTATGGGATAGAGTAAATATTGCTATGGGATAAATATATGGGATAGTATAAATATTTCTATGGGATAAATATTCATGAGAGAAATATTATAGAATAAAACAGAAGAAATATAGTATTGTGTAATAGTAGAATTATTATGGGGATAGAATTATTATAGAATAAAATAGTAGAATTATAGAATAAAATAGAAGAATTATAGAATAAAATAGAAGAATTATTATGAGAGAATAAAATAGTAGAATAAATATTTATGAGATAACTATAGTATTGTGTAATAGAAGAACTATTATGGGATAGAATAGTAGAATTATTAGCATAACATCTATTGTGTAATTACTATTACGGTGTGATTCTGTTTATTGTGATATTGTGATATTATGATATTCGCTGTTATGCTTCTAGATCTTCTCTATACTGCGTACATTCTATACTGCGTACATTCTGTGGTTTTCAGGGTTTGGATCTCCGGAGATAACGTACCTGGAGAGATACGGGTGCTTCAGGACCTCCTGAATCGTCATCCGTCTCTCTCCGTCCCTCTGCATGCACCCCCGAATGAAACTCGCAAGTTCAACGGGAGTTCTCAGGGGAAGGACCAACTCCACACTCCCGCGCAGGAACTGGGCGAATACGTTCGCCATAGGCACTTTCCTCCCAAGGTTCGGGTTATTCGAGAGATCATTAATCAGGCAGATCCACGCATTATCTTCTGGCAGGGCGATTCTACTCAAAACGATCATCATAAACCCAAAGCACCAGATATCAGCAGCGTACCCGTGGACCGACTCCAACGCAATCTCCGGGGAGACAAAAGGCGGAGTTCCAATATTCATTCCCTCCAGGAAGACGGAAGTTTGACCGGGTTCTATTTCCCGGGAGAAGCCAAAGTCTATGAGCTTATATACGATTCTCCCCTCGCGCTTGGAGTAAGATCCTGCGACATTCTGCGCCTTTATGTCGAGATGTACGATCTTCTTGCTGTGGAGGTACTCTATTCCCCGTGCAACATCCCGAGCAATTGTCCGGATGTCGATCTCAACGAGTTTATTCAAGATCGGGTTATTCGGGAGTACGGGGAGAGAAACCTCCAGATACTCCTGGAGAAGCCAGACCATGGAAAATCCTGTTTTTTCGTAGTCCTCCGGAACTATCGAGAAGGAGAAGAATGTTCGCACTGTGTTTGGGTGGTCCATCATTTTGCAGAGTTTCTCCTCCTGCATGTTTACCTCCCGGAAGCTTGCAGCTTTTTTCAGGATGAGCTTCCTCTGGACTTTATCGTCGACTGCCTCCTTCATTCCGGGGATTTTTGCGTAGTCTAGGAGAGGTCCGCTGTATACAAAAACACAGCTGAGATTCGTATTGTGGATGATCTGTAGATCGTTCTCTCTCAACTTTTTCATAAATTCATCTCGGGTGATAGGTGCTTTCTCTGGGTTATTCGGGATGAGCTCGTCTATAAACCCGTCTATTTTATCTGCGAGTGATCTGATTTTTTTGTATAACTCCGTGCTCTCTACGCCCGAAGAATCAGCTTTCCCAGCCCAAGCCCATGTAATAAACAGGCTAAGCACAAGGAAAGTGCGGGATATTCTGGATACTCTGGATATTTCAAAAGAGTCTTTTCTGATGCAGTTCATGGCAAATTTTAGTGGAAAAATTATTTTAATATAGACAGCATTTTTGCCCCGAATAACCCGAATATTTTAATATAGACAAAAATATGTTTTGCCTGAATACGATAATGATAGCATCTCTAAATATATCTCTTCTCGTGCAAAGCCAGAATCTATCCTTCTGGAGTCCCTCTACGGGGAATGGTCGTGTGATAACCTGAATAACCTCAGATACTTCCGGGGGCTTTAAAAGCTCTCCAGAGTCTCTCCTGCGACAGTTTCAGGTTTTCCCTGAGAATTCACATGAGAGCGCTAGAAGTCGTGTCAAAGCTCTCGAGGGAGTTCTCTCCCTGCGAGAGACACCCGGGGATTCCGCTGGGGACTCTCTCCCGATATTTCGCATAGCTCTTGTGCCTCTCAATGAGAAGCATCTCCTCGTTTTTTATCACGTCCAGAACCTTCTCGCTAAGCGTAACTGCAGCAATAATGATGGAAAGGACATTTCCCATACTCAGGCATATTCCCACGTACAGAAACCCCAGTCCCAGATAGTAAGGATGCCTTATATACGCGTATATTCCCTGGTCGATGTATACGCACATTTTAATGTCGTTCTTGGAGAGTATCCAGAGGGAGGAAAAGATCAGGACCAAAGAAAGAAAGATGAAGAGTCCCCCCACTCGCTCCAGCCCGTAGAAAAGCACTCCCGGAAGAAACCTCCGAAGTAAATGGACGATAACAGACTCTATCACCGTGAGGACTCCTATGACCAAAAAAGACCCGTTCATTGCGCTTGTACTGAAGGGAATGCTCTCTATAAATTTCTTCATGTGCATATTGCAGCATGCTTTATGCATAAACATCACAAGCGAAATAACACTCGCTACTTTCGAGGCTTTTTCGCTTGACCCGCTAAGTGCCCCGTGATAGAAGATCATCCCCAAGGCAAATACTTGAATGGTTTCTCCGTGCATAAAAATTTTACCCAAGGCATTTCTCTTTATATGGGCTTATTCAGCACAAACACAGGAAGTTCAGACTATTCAGTAATATTCCAGCAGGTGGATACATAAGTGATGCAACAGATAGTATTAGTATAGAACTATAATTTCAACAGACAATTTCAACAGATAGTATTAGTATAAGTTGTAATACAGGAAGTATTATTGTTTATGCTAGTATAATTATATAATAATAAAATACTGTAATAATAACTTTTTATTATTATTATTATACCAGCAGAATAACAGCAGCAGATAAATAACAGCAGATAAATAATATTATTATAGTATTTTATTATTTTTATTATTATACCAACAATATAATAACAGAATAATAATAGCAGATAAATATTTTATTGTTATAACAGAATAATATTATAACAGAATAATAACCCAGATAAATATTTTATTGTTGTTACAGAATAATATTATACCAACAATATTATAACAGTATAATAACCCAGATAAATATTTTATTATTATAACAGAATAATATTATAACAGAATAATAACTGTCGTAAATCGCCTTGCCTCGGGTTATTATTCGGGAGCCCTCCGCTGGACAGTCTTTCAAAGCATGAAGAGGCGGTGCTGGGATAGCTTATACACACAAGGCGCATCAGACTTTTTCAAGAATCAGCCTGTCAGACAAAAAAGAACGGAATTTTGTTTGAGTCTCTTGTGCATCTGTCACTTTATTTTAAAAAACTATACTCGAATTAAACAGTATGGATTGTTCTGTGCTGAAGGCAAGCTTCTCCTAAGACAGCAGGCCGGCATGAATAAAGGACAAATGTTTCACTTAGCACTTCCCGTATACAACTACGAGAAACTATGCCTTCGCCAAAAACATATTTGGTTTCCCATTTCAGTGTACACGAGCACAAAAGATATAACCACGAGTAACCCGAAAAAGAGACCCATAATAACTTGCAAGTTATTCTTGAATAAGAAACTTTGGTCTATACTCTCTGGGTTTGCAGGTATTTCTCCGGCATTCACTTTCGTATCTACCGGTAATTCCACAGAACCGTTGGCTCCGAAGTCAAGTGCATGATCTTCTGGCACTTTATCATCAACTGGCATAGCAGAAGGAGTATTTTCTTCTGGAACTTTATCATCAACTGGTGCAACTTCCTGCTCATTCTCTGCCTTCTCATGGGCCGGCATGAAGTTGTTGAGAGCATCGGCATCTCTAAATTTAACATCGAGTCTTTCCATATCCCCCACCAGCCTCCTCTTTATGACCTCCTTCTGAGCAGGAGCCAGCCTTTCGTAGCTGTTGAGAGCGTCTAAAGCCTCGGATATTTCGGCCTTTCTTGCATTGCAGGATTCAATCTGCACTTCCAACTCCCCGGCCTGTTCTGTGGTGTTTGACTCTTTCAGCTTAGCCTGGACTTCTTCTATTTCTTTATCGAGTGCTCTTTCCTCACTGCAAAGTTTTTCCTTTTCTGCTGCTTTGTCTTTGCACAGGAATATCTCAAGAATTGTCTGATTCACTGACCTTCTAAAGATCTTTACTCTGCTGGGGGCAGCCTTATATCTATTGACAATTCGATCTAATATGCGGCTACTGCTTTTAGGAGCAGTCTCTTTTCTGCCGAATCGAAACATCTGGAAGAACCATCTTTGCTCAGCGAGGATCGCTTCTCTGTGGTAGTTGATGCTTCTGAACAGCTTCAAATGATCTGGTGACACGAAACGCAACTTCAGCTTATAACGACTTGTGAAGAGCATATTCACATCAAGAATGCTTGGTCCTAGTGTACTCAGTACTTCATCCAGTACCATATCCAGGAAGATTTTGTTCGGGTCATTCGGGTTAATACTGTATAACTGTTCCAGCGAGTATATGTCATCGGACTCTTTAACTGAATGTTTCTCTTCGTACTCCCTGCAGAGATCCTGCAGGAGATACGCTGGATAGTATTTCTCGCTTAGCAGCAAGAGCATGGAACATCTCAATTCACTGTTCAAGCACCCTTGTATGTAGGCAATCAAATCAAACGCGTGAGCTTTGTTTTTAACGGCCTCCTTCATGTCTTGGACAAGTATTGCAGTTTCTGCTTCCATAATGGCCTTTGCCGTGGGTTCTCCGTCTATTTGGTCTTCTGTCAGATTTCTTCGGATAACTTCACTCAGCTCAGCGCACTTCTTCTTTGCCTCTTTCCCGGAGAGTTGTTCTCCAGAGGCAGAGCGCCCGAAAACGGCATCTCTGAACTCAATGATGTTCTTTCCTTGATTTTGCAATATATATTCTATTGTTTTCATCGTTATTATGATATTTAAGTCACTACACAGAATTGATTTTATATTCGGGATATTCGAGAGATTCAACCATACATTTCTTGCTAGTATTTTGTAAAGAGCAAAATACTCGTGGTCCTCTTTTATGGGAATCAGTTCTTTCTTTTCGTTAAGAATGAGGTTCTCGTGCTCTGATAGCACAAAGTCAGTGCCGATTTTTAGACTTGTCTGCTTCTTTTTCTCCATTTGTATTTTTTCTGATGAAATCTTTTTTAATTTATATATCTGTAGTTTTTTCAGCTTTTCTTCTGCAGGGGCAGGGGTAAATGGAAATGCAGTGAGTTATATGCTGAAAGCATACTTACTCGAAATTATTTATTTTTTAGAAGACCAATAAGGAAGGGACTCCAGAAGTGAGAAATCAAGGGAAGTACAGAGACCACAAGTATTTAAGGAGGTCGAAAAAGGATAAAGGCTGCAAATTTCACTAGCACTTCCAGTATTACAACTTGCGCTTAGTTATGCTCGGAATCTCTTTGCATCTGAATAGAAATTGCTCACACTTACGCTTTGGGCGATCCTTTGGCTTCCACATACACACGTCCATCATGATCTTGCCTTCTCCGATCTTGTGGGAATTCCAATAATTTACCACAATAACAGCAGAATAATAACAGCAGAATAACAGCAGAATAAATATTTTATTGTTGTTACAGTATTTTATTATTATAACAGAATAATAACAGCAGAATAAATATTTTATTATTGTTACAGAATTTTATTGTTGTTACAGTATTTTATTTTTAGAATAGCATTATTATTATAACAGCATATTTTTAGAATAGCATTATTATTATTATAACAACAGAATATTATAACAGCATATTGTTATAACAATAGAATATTATAACCATAAACAATCTAAACACGATACTACCATCTTATTACAATGTTATTCGGGTTATTCCTGTCAGCTCGTGAAGGTGAACCCAATCCCGAGGAGGGGCGAACCCGTGGAGACTTGCGTGCTCAGGTTCAGGACAGCACCATCTCCCACGGGAATATCAGAAGAAGCTGTTACTACCCCGTTAGACCCTGCAGTCACGTGAGTAGTACTGCCAGGTCCTCGAATAACCGTTCCAACGGCAAAACCCACGGACTCCCAGAAAGGCCCCGTCTTCAGGACCTTCCTCCAGTCAACGGAGAGTTCACTGTGCAGGGAAACTGCCTCATCCAGCCTCTTCTCCGCGAAAAAGCCCGCATTCCCGGAGGTATGATATATCCCCAGAAGGCGCCACGTCTCAAAGGCCTTGCTCACGATGCACGTGGCTGCAGCTTCTCTTGCATACGCGGAAAACCCCCGCAGGAGTCCCGTTTCTTCTCCGCTCGTCTCTTTCCCGGGCTCTTTTCTCGCGAGGGAAAAGACCGTTTCCACGCCCAGATGGAGGGAGGGAGCCACCTCCAGGACGGAAGTCGCCGAAAAGACTCCGCCCCGGAAGAGCCTGCACGCCCTGAAAGCTCCTTCCTTCATGCAACTCCGTAACCCCCCAGAACCTGAAGGGATCTCTGAGATCGCCCGGGAGATTTCCCCTGAAAATTTTTGCAAAGTCCCGCGGAGGGAGGAGTGACTGCTCCGAAGGTGCTGAAAACACGCGGAAAGTTTTCCCCCAGGAATTTCCAGGCTCGGAATTTCCACACTCGGATTAACTGCTTTCACGGAGAAAGCAGCTCTTTTCAGGGCCTTTTCCAGTCCCACGTCGAAATACTGCGTCTCTGGCCCGCGCATGCAGGAAACAGCCATTCCAGAGTGCCCGGGAGCAGGGGAGATCTTCCCCAGGACAGATCCGTCGCTAAACACCGACGCAGAGAAAACCCGCGAGATTCCCCCCACGGAGTAGTTCACGCTGAGGCCTCTCTCCGTATTCGAGACGGTAAAAATGGAATTTCCAAAAATCTCCTTTGAAATGTCTAATTTCGTCCCGTGGAAAGCATAGTTTTCTGCAGAGTTTTTTCTGCTTGCTCCAATAAGCTCTTCGTATCCCGGACACTTTCCAGCACTTGCAAGAGAAGGCATCTAAATATTTTCGCAAAATAAAATATTTTAGAAATGGGCTTGACTACGGCACAAAGCAACAGCACCCTGGTGGTTCTTGGGCTTAGCAAAGACGAAGGAAAAACCCTGCAATTCGAGCAATTGAATGCCCTCGCGAAGGGAAACTACTTTACCGAAGAAACCACTCTGATACAAGATACTGTTGCACTTTGCTGGTGCGAGAGTGCAAAACTCGTCTCTGAGCTTGTGAAGCGGCTGGATACTCTCCACGTGTCAGGGTGTCAGATACAGGCACTCTCTCTCTCGCGGTATTTAGCGATGTACTCCGTTGGGAAGGCTTCTCTCAGCAGGCCGCAGCTCTTTAAACCTGCCGTTAAGAAGATCATAGGAGAAAAAGACGTTAAATTGTGGAGGTCTGAAGCCCTGGGGGAGCAGTTCGTAGTATACAACGAAGACACGCTCTCGTGCTACCAGCTCTCGAAGATGTTTCCCTGCCAGGTTCTCCGGTCTAAGGCCCTGAAAGAGATGGAGATCTCCGTTTGGGACGACCTGATCCTCGCACAGAAGCAGAAGAACCTGTTCGTATACGGGGGAAACCTCGACCTCATCGACGGATTCTCCCTCGACGGGATAGTTTCGTACTACGTCCTGGGAGAGCATATTGTTGTGGGATGCGCTGTAAATAGCGAGGAAATAGAGTGGAGCATAGAGAGTATATATAGGAAAAAGCACGTAAAGACGATCCGGATCAGCAGAAAGCACAGCCTCAGCATCTCCAAGGGCCTCACGCACTTCGCAGTCTCCGAGGAGGGCGGATCAGCAGTTTCTGTCCGGGCTTTACACGGGGAGGAAGACGTAGTATTCCCAGAGTACGCAGAGAAGAGTCCGGGAAGAAAGATCGAGGGATTTATGTCCCCGTATGATAACGTCTTTTTTGTGATAAAAACAAGCAACTTCAGCACAGAACTCATCCTGCACTCCCTGGACTCGGGACAGGTTATTCGCAGAAAAGTCTTCTCAAATATAGAAAAGTGTACGGTTTCATTTTCAGAGGGAGAAGTCGCAATTTGCAACGTGAGAACAGTCTCTGGGAAGCCCTCGCACTTCATAGATATATGGAATGTCGACGGAGTCCGCGTGATCTCGAAGGCCCTCGGAGAAAACGTCCGCGGAGTCCACCCGAGCAGGTATTCCGTCGTGGTTCAGCTGCAGGGAGGCACGAAAGTCTACAGGAGAGTGCAGAATAGACTTCTGGAGGGAGCCCTCCTGCGAGAACCTGCTTCAACCGTGGTAGCAGGGGATATAACAGCCCTGGGATCGGAGATGGAGGCAATTTCCATCGTCGGGAGAGACGGAGAAGTCATCAATAGAATCCCGGAGGGCGGGGCAGGGAAGATCCTCGTTTCGCCTTTTGGGCTGTACATCGCAGTTCTCTGCGGGGAGCAAGTGAGAGTCCTCGACATCTGCGGGAAGGAGGTTTTCGCCTCGAATGTGAAGAAGGAGTGCGGATTCTTCTGGAGAACGGTCATAAAGCCCACGGAAGAAGCAACTCTCGGAGAGGAGGAAGTCCAGAAGTACAAGGCAGAAGACGTCCTCAGAAGGAGAGAGGCCAGGCGCCAGTTCATGCGGGAGAACGAGGAAAAGATCAGCGAGTGGAGAGCCTTCCTGCAGGAGATGAAGGAGTTCCAGGGGAAGTGCGCGAGTTAGAAATAAATGCAGGAGTGAGCCTGAATTGTTCCGTTTGGATGCCCGGATACCCCAGCAGAAAAGAGTCTGTGCTTGGAAACTGTTCTGAGACCTAGAAAGGTGGAAGTTGTAATGCGGGAAGGACAGTGAAATTCACCCTTTATTGCTTATTGCAGTGCTTTATACATGGGATTCTGCTTTTTCCCGAATAACCCGAAATTCTCAGTACGATTATTGGTCTCCGTGGAGAATATAGAATTTAGGCAGTTATTCCGAATTCTCCATGAAACCTTTCTTGTTGGGCTTCTGGGCAATAACTGATTGCGACTCGCAGCTGTGCTTTCGCATAGAGAAAAAGTGCAGTGAAACTGCAGAGTATTCGGATAGATAGACTTTGTCTGTATATTCGGCTATATGTGAAAGCCCAGCTACTTTTTATGCTGTTTTTTAACTATTTGGATATATTTTTAATTTCCTATGCTATAAATGCTTCCAGCACGAAACAGCGCTTTTTGGCTCTTTGAAAAATTTGCAAAATAAAAAAAAAAAGAAATTGGGAAGGCTGCACTAATTGGCTATTTCCTGAAAACAAATAAGAAAGGCTCCAGTTTACGCCTGAGAATCCGGGTTTATTCTGTTTAAGCAGAGCAATAATAAAGACGATTAATTTCACTGTACTTCCTCTATTACAGCCTATCCCCTATTCTCTCCTGGGCATCTCCTTAGTTGAATTAGTTCGATCTATTGAATAGCATCTCCTTGTTGGCCCACCTGCAAGCCAATTCAGACTATCCCGAATTATTTGCGTGCAATTTTAAAGTTAAACCCCGAATAGTCGGATAGTAAAGAGGCAGCTAAAACCCCTCTAAAACAGGCTGGGAATGCGGGGAAAGGGGGGATTTTGCAGGGCGGAGAGAGATCAGCACACACGCGAAAGGAGAGACTTTTCTAATTTTCGGGTATTTTTCGGACTCTCCTCCGTCTCTGGGAGCATAAATATTTGCGAATTTTATTTTCCATGCGCTGCACAAAAAACAGCCCTTTTGTCTCGATTAACGGGATTACTCGGTGCCTGAACGTCCTGGAGTGCGTGAAAAACAATCCCCTTCTCCTGCGGGAGGTACTCGCCAACATACGCGAAAGCCGGGATCTGGTTCCTCCGATTATGAGAGTCCTCACAGCGGAGGAAACATCGAGAAAGCACGGCGTAAAGAAGATTCTCCCGATGCTTCTTGCCGTTTGGGCTGCAATTCCGGAGATTTCCGACCCCCAGAAGGTCCTTCTCTACTTGGAGGCTTCTTCTGGGCAGGAAAACTCCCTTGTGAGGACTCTCCTTCTGAAGACGCTTTTAGCTCTAGTGAGAACGGGACGGGTAGATTCAGGTTCTGCTCTGGAGGCAGTTGAGCCCTTTCTCTTTAAGGGATCGGTTGAAGAGGACTATTTGTGTCTTTGCATTTTAAACGGTATTTTGGCTGCTTTCCCGGGGAGTTCCTCCAGAGTTCGGGACCTTCTCGAAGCACTTCCCTCTCCGGCTCCTCTCTGCCACACTCCGGAGCTTATGCAGCTCTCCCTTCGCGCGGGGTTCTCTTTTGTCGCTCCTCTCGAGGCTTTTAGCCCGGAGAATACGGCACTGTATACACGCACTTTGGGAACTTTCCTGATGCTTTCCGGGGAGTTTGAGAAGTCTCGGCTCTTCCAGGTCCTTCCGGAGATGACCTGCGAGCTGAAGGAGAAAGTCGCAAAGTTCATACAGAAGGAGGTATTCTCCGCGGACTACAGGATAAAGCACGACAGGAAAGCTCCTTTCTCGCACGGGTCCATCCTGCACCGAGTCAAGGAGATTCTGGGGAGTCCTGGGGACCCGAAAGACGTCGTGCGCCTTCTGAGGGCTCTCCTGAAAGTGCCTGAATAAATTACCTGAACCCCCGAATAATAACCAGAACAGCATGGAAAATAGATCAATAGATACAGCAGAGACTGAATAATAGCCCGGGTACAGTAGAGAAAGAGCATACTATCTGCTCTATGGGAAAGCAGTTGCTCGTAATTGGTTGTTGCTTAGTTCGAATAACCCGAGTAAATCAGGTTTTATTCTGTCTATCTAAGCACTCCAATAAAAATAAAGGCCGTGAATTCACTAGCACTTCCACGATTACACCCAACCCCATCTAAATAAAGGCAGGAATAGCAGAGAAAAGACGTAATAGCCCAAACACTACAGTAGAGAAATAGCGTACTATCTAAGTAGTACCCGAATAATACAGTAGAGAAAGAGCATACTATCTAAGTAGTACCTGAATAAATATCTCTAACCGGAATAATACAGTAGAGAAATAGCATACTATCTAAGTAGTACCTGAATAGATATCTCTAACCCGAATAATAACCCGACCAGTATACTATCTAAGTAGTACCTGAATAAATATCTCTAACCCGACCAGTATACTATCTAAATAGTACCTGAATAAATATCTCTAACCCGAAATTAAAATCTGAACAGTATATTATCTAAGTAGCACCTGAATAGCCTGAATTAATATCTCTGAGCAGCTAGACCCTCGCCCGGAGTAAGCCCGTATAAGTGCAGCGTAAAGCATAAATTCAGCTCAACTTTTATTTTTATGAACCTCGAGGAAGAAAACAGCAGAAACCCCCACATAAAAGAAGCCCTGGAGAAGGCTCTTCCCTCCGAGCTCTCCCCCACGACAGAAGTCGAGATACGCCTGGGACTTATCATGGAGAAATCAACGCAGTCTCGGCTAAGCATAAAAACCATGCATCCGTGCGTTATTGAGAGGGCAGATACTCTCTGGTTCGATGCCTCCGTGGACGAGGCCCATTTCAAGCAGATGCAGGAGCACTTCCTGCGGGAGTTTAAGACGCGAGAGACTGTCCTGATGCAGGATACGCTGATAAAGGGAATGCGGAGATCTGAGATAAAGTCCGTAAACGGGCAGTCTGTTACGCGAGAGCCCACGATCGTAAAGAAGAAAAAGCTTTTCTCCGTGGACATTTTCTGCCCGGAGAACAAGTACGACATCCGCGTGGGAGTTAGCGAGGAAATCGTGCAGAAAGACACTCTCGGGGTACAGGCGATGTGCAGCACCCGGGAGAAGAACAGAAGCACGTACTCCGGCTCCTCCTTCGTCATTGATGCAACAGAAGTCCGCACCGGGAAGAATGGGGAGCACCTAAAAACGACATTTGAGGTGGAGATAGAGGCGAAGAGTTCAGAGTATAGGAGAGACTGCTTCGTAAACATCGTAAAAAACACGATTTCAACCGTCCACGAGATTCTTAAATAAAGAGAGTTTTTTTACGCCATGCAGGAAGAGAGGGAGAAAAAAGAAAGAGAAAGTCCGCGGGAGTACGTAGTGAATCTTATAGCGCACGTAAACCACGGGAAAACCACGGTAATGGACAACGTCTTAGAGCATCTCGGGGTAATATCTCGCAGCATGGCCGGAGAAGCCAGACTCCTGGACTCCCGGAGAGACGAGCTGGAGAGGGGAATGACGATGAAGCTTTCTCCTGTGAGTGTTTTTTTTCAGGGCAAAAAAATAACGTTTTTAGACACTCCCGGGCACTTGGAGTTTAAGTCCCTCACGGAGTCCACGTTCATTCTCTCGGACGTCTCCCTCGTGATTGTCGATGCCACGAAGGGGGTCACTGAAAGGCTGAAGCAGCTCACCCGGGGACTTAGCGAGAACAAGTGCCGGATTCTCCTGCTCGTGAACAAAATAGACGCTCTTTTCAGGCTCGGGGTGGAAACGGGGGAAATTGAGCACAGAATTCAGGAGATTCTCCTGGGGGTGGGGGAGGACTGTTCTGGGGAGGAGGTCAGCTGGGAGTGCGGGAATGTGATTATTGGGAGTGCCCGCGAGAACTGGGCTCTTTCCAGGGACTCAGACCCCTCCAGGGCCCTGAATAAGCCTGAAGGAAGCGTAAAATTGACCCTGAAAAAAGCCGTTAGACTCGCTCAAAGCGTGTACAGGCTCCAGAGGGAGGAGCTCCTGCAGCTCGCAGAGCGTGTGGGATCTGCAGGCAGGCCCGGAGGAAGGGGAAATATCCACGCGAAAGACGTTATGTCCCATGCTTTCGGGTTTTTCAGGGCACTTTATAACGGCATTTCCTCCCTTGGAGCAGAAAACATAAATTTTTCAGCAGAAAATTCAGAGGGCGTAATTGCCGTTATATGCGCTAACATCGTCCTCAACGGGGAAATAGTCGCAATTGCAAGAACCCTCCAGAACAGGCACATTTCCGTTGGGGAGTCCGTTTTCCTTATGGAGGGAGAAAACACAGAACCTGCCTCCGTCCAGAGCCTCCTCTACTTCACGGAGAGCCTCGACCGAGTCCAAAAAGCCACGGGACTCGTGGGAATTGCCGGACTCCCCTGCAGGAAGCGCGGAATTGTTGCCTCCCACCCCACAGAGGAGGCAAAAGCCTTCCTACGCGCCCTGAAATGGAGGAATTTCTCCCCCCTTTTCACGGACATCCTCATCCCCGCCCCGGAGCAGTACGAGACTCTCCTGGAGAAGCTCTCCCTCCTCGCGAGATGCGAGCCAGGACTCTTCCTCAGCACAAGACACGGGGAAATCATCGTCCGAAGTGATGGAGCCCTGCAAATAGACAAGATAAAAACGGACTTGGAGGGTTTCAGGTTCACCACGCAGGACCAGTCCGGAGTCTACCAGGAGACTGTAGAGGGAGGATCCGGAGTCGTAAAATTCCCGAACTCTGAGACCCCGTATAAAGTCGCCTTTAAGAGAGTCCTAGAAGTGCCAGAGGAGAATTCCGGGGGATACAGGCGCCTTTTCGGGCGAGACTTGTTTCTCTCCTGCCCTGAGGATCTCCCCCAGGAGGTAAAACTCAGCATTTTCTCCCTCCTTCAGGCAGGACCTTTCCTCCTGGAGAAGTGCAATATGCTCGCTCTTCGCGTGGAAAGGGCGGAGGACGCAGGAGAAAGTGCGCCCGAAACTCTCCCGCAGGTATACCTCAACTCCACGCCCAGACTCCTCGTAAATCACACGCTTTTGCAGGTTTCCGTCCCCCTCCCCCACGCAAAAGCTGCAGGAAATGCGATATCCAAGGCCCCAGTTCGCCTGGCTTCCACGGAAGTGCGGGATGCCTCCATCCTCTTCCGCCTGAGAGTCCCCGTCTCAGAGATTAAGGCCCTTGTAAGCGCTCTTCTCCAGCAGACGAAGGGAGAGGCAGATATTCTCCCAGAAAAAAAAGTCTTTTTTATTCCCCCGGAGAGGCCGGAGTACGAGCAAAGCCTTTCCCGGGAGATCCGCGAGAGAAAAGGCCTCGTACAAAAAGAAAAAATAGCGTAAAAATTTTAGAGTTCGCATGGCACGTGCCCCCAGAAAAGAGACGGGAAGTAAAAAAACAGCGAGAGACTGGCCCCAGATGAAGTTTGGGAAGAGGGAAAGTAGAGAGTCCCCGGAGAACCTTGTGAAAATAGGCACATTCTCCCACGCGGTGAAGAACACGAATATGCTCGTGATCCGGCTTAGCGAGGGCGTAATCCCCTTCTTCAACGCGGGAGTATACGGGGAGGGAGAGAGAAAAGTCGCAGATATTCACGAGATATTCGGGAAGTTTAACGACCATGTATACGCAAGCATCGTTTTAGACGGGAAGCTCAGCCCGAGTGCGTACGGGGAGGGATCCGTCTTTCGCGCGGATAAGTTCAGATGCCTCTCCTTCGACAGAGTGAAGGGGGCGAGCCAGGTCCAGGAGGTGAAGAAGGCAGCTTCTCTCCCGAAGCAGTTCGTCCGCGGGAGAGGGTCCAACTTCAGGACAAACGCACATAATGAGAGGGCAAAGCATCACGCAGACGCTCAGATCAGACAGACGAGGATGGAGAGCAGGGACAGCCGCGAGAAGAGGAAGGAGTTCGCCCGGAAAACAGTCGAGAAGAGGGGATCAGCCCTCAACCTCCAGAAGAGAAAGACATTCTCCTACGAGGAATAGGGAGTAGAATGAATGCCTGAATGCCGAATAAATGCGCCTTTACACGCCCTTCTATCGGAAAGCAGCTGCTCGTTTGGTTGTTGCTAGGCTAAAATGGCCCGATGAGAGAATCTGGGCTTGCTCTGTCTATAGGCAGTAGAAAAAAAAGAATAAAGACGTGAACTTTACAGTGTTTACACTATTGGAACTATAACTAGGGTAAATCCGTAGAAGTGCTGTGATTAAATTAATCAATAAATCTAGCTAGGCATCAGTGTTCTATGCTGAAAGCAGTTGCTCGTTTGGTTGCTGCTTAGAAGGCCTGATTATGAGCCTGCAGGATTAGGACTTTATGAGAGAAATTAAGTAATGTCTATTTAAGCAGGTCGAAAAATAATGAAGGCATAAACTTCACTAGCACTTCCCGTTACAACTATCAGTGCTGGAATTACCCTGTGAAAGCTGCCTTGGTTGTAATGGGAAGTGCTAGTAATATTCACGGTCTTCATTGCTTTTTAAGTAGTTGGATTTGTTGATTAATTTGCCCTCTTTATTTGCTAGGCTTTTCCTGCTTAGATACTTGTGCATTTAGTATATTCCTTAATATATGCAGTTGTAATACAGGAAGTGCTAAGTGAAATATTCACGGTCTTTATTATTTTTCTACTGCTTAAATAGACAGTATTTTAATTTCTCTCATAAAGTCTAATTTATATTGACTTCTTTAATTAACTCTAATAAGCAATAACAATTACGAGCAACTGCTTTCAGCATACAACATATGCTATGCAGCTACTTGATTTAAGCCCTTCTGCAACAGCTAAATGTGCAACTGTTTTCGCATATAACGGCATTTGCTGCATAGAAGGCTGATTCTGGGGTTTGTGCGGTAACCTCCATCTCCCACACTCTTGTGAATGGAAAGGTCGAAACAGTTACTTTTAAATCTGCTAAATTAAAGGTATAAATACCTGAAAAAATTTTATATCGTGCGCAGAAGTTCAAGAGAGATAGAGAGAAAGTAAGTCTATTAGTTGGCACTCAGGTATCTCCAGGAGAATATTAAAGTCTGTGGAGATGCTACGAAGACAAAAGTATATCCGGGCTTATCGCAATCTTCTCCATCCCAGCATCTGAATGCCCTGATAATCTATGGGTTCCTGCCTGGAGTGCGTTTATCTGCTCCGCTCGAGTCATCGGATGGTTTTACGGCATATCCTTCCAGGAGGGCGTGTATCGGGCCTGTGTACTCGTTGATCGTGTCCTGGTCTTCCTTCCCGGACTTCTCCTTGAGCGGGTTCGAGATCTTCTCCATGTAGATCTTCGCTCGGAGGTAGTAGCTCGCAACGGCTGCACAGCTGGCGAACAGACTCTCCTCCCATATTGGGCGAAGATCCTTCTCCTTTGGAATTGGGGCCCGCAGTGAGTCTATTCCGCTGCTTCTGTCCGTTTGTATCTCGATTGTTTTATCCAGAATTTTCTCGGTTATTTCGTCATTGTATGCTCCACGCCCATTTACTGTCATGGCCATGTCTATCCAGGCGAGGTAGTGGAGCGTGCTCTTGTTGTTCCTGGCTATGCAGAGGGCTCTACTGTACTCCAGAGTGGGCATTTTCGTTGCAGGCGTGAAGAAAAGGCTGTATAAAACCTGGCGGAATTCAGGGCTATTTACGTCGTATCCGTTGAAAATCACTGAGGAGGGAGAACTCCCGGAAATCTGCACCCACACAATCCCTGGGGTTTCGGGATCACTCCACATAAAGACAAGCACTGCCGCGGAAGGGCTATTGCTCCAGTCCCTCCCCTCGGGGCATTCGATTCGCACAGTTTCCTCCGCCTTGCTTGCGGGAGTCTTCACTTGCAGGACATGGGGCTTTTTCTCCTCGGCTTTTCTGTCTTTCAGAATCTTCTCGATGACTCGGGGCTTCAAATGCTCTGTTGGGTCGTACTTGCACTTTCCTGGGGCGATTCGGGAGTATTCGAACATGTACGCCTGGGTAATGCACGAATCCATCGTAATAACCGTTATTTTTTCAGGGTTTGAAAATATTTTGATAAGCTCATCGACAGAACTATCTGCAGAGTCAAACTTCGCAGATTTATAGTACAAGTACTGCACCCGCAGTATCCTGTCTCTTTCCCGGAATCCTGCCATTTTGTTGATTTGCCTCCTCTTCTCTGGGGATATATACGAGCACGCGAGCACAAGCATACACTTAACGATGAGAAGGTGCGAGACGTCCCTGTCAATGTCGATGGGGTTCGAGTAGATATCTACTGTTGCGTCGTATCCCAGAAGGCACGTATCCGGAATGCACTTTCCAGCGAATAAAATCAGCAAAACTCGGAGAAGTGGGTCCTTGATGTGCATTGGCAGGTAGATGACATCCCGGGTCTCACTGCTCACATACTCCAAAATAACGGCATTCGGACGAAAAACGTCATTCCTTAGAACGCACAGATCCGACCATATATTCTCCTCCGGAATCCCCAAGTCGTTTTCCAGGAAGTTTTTCGTTTTTTCCGTTATTTTTATGTTACTCGTATTTATGGCGTAGCTATGCTCTTTCCACACGGGCCATTCGAGGAAGGAGCACATAAGAAGGCCCTGCGTGTTTTTTCGGGGCATGAGAAAAGAGGCAAGACAGAGCCCCGAGAGACGCATGTACTTCGGGTCTTTGGAAACATTCTTTTTTCTGGGATGGTCTACTTCTATAACTGTTCCCGCGTTGAACTTGTTCATAATAATTGTTGTAACGGTTTTTGGATCCATGATGTTATTTCGCATCGATTTAATGTCCGGGTTTAGGAGGTGGTTTCCGTTCGACATGGGACTCTTTCTCTTCGTGTTTCTGAGGTTCATCCTGTTAATTGCCCGAATTGCCGTACAGATGGCTTCTCTGGACTGGAGGGGTTCTGTCACTTTGTGGAGGCGGTTCAGCCCCTCAATGCACACATCGTGTAGACTCTCCATTGCAGAAGCTTCTTCTCCCGGGAGCATCTTTGGATTTTCGCTTGCACGAGCCCCCAGGAAATGCGCGAACATAAGAGCCCAAATTACTGCGTGCTTTTTCTGGCTTTTCATATCTAAAAATTTGAAGAGAAAAACGGACTTAAAAGAAGGAGTATCCCTGGGTTGTAGTACTGAAAGTGCTAAGTGAAACTGCAGCCTTTATTTTTATTGAGTGCTTATATAGACACTATTCTATCTCTTAATATCTGTTATGCAGCCCTTTAATTAGGCCGATTTAAGCAATAACCAAATACGAGCAGCTGCTTTCACATAGAACAGATAGTATAGGGCTTCTGGCTTCTTCATCTAGTATGCCGTCTCTCTTCTGGCAGTCTCCATAAACTCCACTGCCCGAAAGAAATGTGTCCAGATTTTTGGTTTTTTTGGGCTTTGGAGAGTTTCAAATAAAAGCAAATGCCCGAATACGCCCAGAACTCGGGCGCAGTCTATGCCCTTCAAACAAGTGCTCACAGCAGAATGTGCTGAGCCACAGAAAGAATAGCCCGAAACAGTCGATTAAATGCAGTGTTTGTTTGGAGAGTCTTCCATCAGGAGGCAAACAAAGCCGGGCCTCTCCGCTCTCTCCCCGCCTGCGCCCAAAACAAGCCCACTTTCAGCGCGACCCAGGGATAGCCTGCATAACGGCCATTCAGAGTCTCCTGCACTCCCGAGAAACAACTGAAAACAACGGAAAAGCAGAGTCTGCCAGTATATTCCCGTGAACAAAGCCCAAACAAAACACAAACAAAGGCAGTGATATATTGGGGCAAGTGATAAATGGGGAAAGAGGCCTATATATACGCACAAGAACAGGAAGACATGAAGATGCGAAAGAAAGAGATGGCAAGAATAGCAGGACTATTTCTCCTGCAAGGCAGAATTCTCCGAGTGCAGGCTACGAATATAGGAAATGTAGGCGTTTTTGAGAATACGTTCAACATATGCAACCACATTACCAATATGAGCCCCCCAACGAAAGAGTTGGACATAAACGTACTCCCGAATGTCAAAGAGGCTACTGCAAACCTTCCCAAGAAAGAGCGCCACCAAGAAAAGAGGGACATAGAATCCCGATACGATTTTTTGTTCAAGGACGACCCCAAAGAACGCTCTATGAAAGGGAGCTGGAAAACCACTAAAAAACCAACTGAAGAGAAAACCACTAAAAAACCAGCTGAAGAGAAAACTACCAAGAGCCCTATAGAGAAAACCACTAAGAGCCCAACTGAAGAGAAAACCACTAAAAAACCAGTTGAAGAGAAAACTACTATGAGCCCAGCTGAAGAAAAAACTACCAAGAGCCCAACTGAGGAGAAAACTACTAAAAAACCAACTGAAGAGAAAACAGAGGGGGAAAAAGCAAAGGACCAGACGGACACAAAGTTTAGCCCCATAAAAGCCTCCCTCTTAAGTGCTGGGCTCCTAGATGCGTATGCAGAATACATAGAGAAAGAGCTGGCTTTCTACATGAAAGTCCCAGACTTCCTGAATAAAGTCTTTTATAAGCTCCCGGATAGCACCAAAATAGCGATCAATGCCATGTCGAACACTGGGTACACACACGTCCCGGGCAGGCTCGAGGAAGATATGTTCAGACAAAATACTACGACCCTTATTGGGGCTCGAACCCAGAAGCACAGAAAACTCCAGGATGCAATAGAGTACATTTGGCAGGCCGCCAGCGAGAAAGTGAAGAGTGTAGCTTCCAACAAGAGCAAATACATCGTGGATGATGCTGGATTTAAGCCTGTGGAGTTTGTGGACTTCTCTTCCTCCAGGAGTGTCATCCAGGAAGAAACAGAAAAAAAGCTCAAAGCACTCGACAAAGTCTCTGTTGCCTTCAAGAGCGAGCTTGCGAAGAGCTCAAATTTGAGGGCTCGGGCTGAGAAGGCCCTGGCGAGTCCGGATCTGCCGATGGAGTTTGACCTATCGGCGGAAGAATTCACTTTCCTCTCAAACCTCCGAATCCTGCGATTTGGGGTGGCCCACAGCCTCATCCACCAGCTTATATCTCCGTCGTACTTTGCAAGAAATAACTTCCCCTGGGAGGTCTTGAACCCGGGCGATGTGGACTCCGAGAAAAAGTTCGACTACCCGGCATGGAGGAATGCGATTGAAACTTCTGCCTTTTTGAACGTCCAGGCCCTAAACACGATCTCGCAGCAGGACGAAGTTTGGGCGCTTTTGGACAATCTCTCCTACCTCATGCTCGAAGGCCTGACAAAGTTCGGCCGGAACGTGGTAGGAGCGATGATAAAGCAGAGCAAACTCCGCACGATGATGGAATTCCATACGGCTGTCAAGATTATTTCCGGGCATAACCCTGAGTGGTTAAAAGAGGAGACTTTGAAAGAGTCTGTCCAGGGAACGACGAATGCCCTCAGCAGTCTAGTCTCTTTTTTCATGTACGTGAATAAGCCTGCGAGAGAGCTTGAAGACGAGTTCTTCTCTTTACTGAAGGAGATACCAATGTATGAATCCGAGGACGGGAATAGCTCATTATACCGCTTCCGGTGCAATGAGAGAGTTGCTGTGGAGGCTATTCTGAGGATGCTGAAGTATGCGGAAGTATTCAAAAACTATGTGGATAACGTGAGAAATAAGCACAGAAAAGAGGAGAAGACCAAGAGAACGTACGAAAAGAAACCTTTCGATTGTATGAAAAACCTCACGAATGAGTATCTTGAGACTGCCATAGACGGGATTGAGGATGAATGCGCCCTGATAAATGCGCCCAAAAGGAAGTATACGAGTGCCGAGTATCGGATTGCTTATAGGGAGGTAGAAAAAAAAAGCAAGGATTTGGCCGACATCCGAATCAAAAGATTTGATGAAAATCTATTAGTTGATAGGCCCCGGCGAGGTTACTTTGGCCCGAATCCAGAAATGACTTATATGAATGTGCCTGGCTTCGTTGATAGACCGTGCTATAGCTCCGAATGCAATGGCTGGATATATCCGGTTGCAGGAACAATGTTTTGTTCTTCTCCGAGATACTATACCATCGAACAATGGCGGGAACTGGAAAAATGGCAACACCGGGAACGGGAACGGCAAAAACAGGAACAGGAACGGGAACGGCAAAAACAGGAACGAGAACGGCAACAACGGGAACAATGGGAACGGGAACAATGGGAACGGCAAAAGCGGGAACAGGAACGGGAACGGCAAAAACAGGAACAGGAACAACGGGAACGGGAACGGGAACAACAGGCGGCTAAATCCGGTGTTACGAATACAATGGATAAGTCAGCGAAATCATCGAATAATACCAGCGAGTACAATTACCAGAAAGTTCTTGGCGATGGAAATAGCAAGAAATCTGAAGGAGCCAGCCAGACTAAGACCACAGAAGGAAATAGCAAAACCAATAGCAACAGCAAGAATTCAGAAGGAAGTAGTAACAATGGGTTAGTCAATGGAAACAACGACAGTAAGAAATCTGAAGGAAATACTGTAATTACAAATACAATGCACAAGTCAGAGAAATCATCGAATAGTACCAGTGAGTACAATTACAAGAAATCTGAAGGAACCAGCAAGACATCTGAAGGAAATACTGTAATTACAAATACAATACACAAGTCAGAGAAATCATCGAATACTATCAGCGAACACAGTTACCACAAATCTGAAGGAAGCATGTCCATTATAAATATAATGCACAAGTCAGAGAAATCATCGAATACTATCAGCGAATACAGTTACCAGAATTTTCTTGGCGATGGAAATAGTAAGAAATCTGAAGGGGCCAGCCAGACTAAGAACTCAGTAGAAAATGGAAAGAAATCTGAAGCAAGTAGTAAGACTAAGAACTCAGAAGGAAATAGCAACAGCAAGAAATCTGAAGGAAATACTGCAATTACAAACAAAATGGATAAGTCAGCGAAATCATCGAATAGTACCAGTGAGTACAGTTACCAGAAAGTTCTTGGCGATGGAAATAGCAAGAAATCTGAAGGAAACAGTAAGACTAAGAACTCAGAAGGAAATGGAAAGAAATCTGAAGGAAATGCTGCAATTACAAATACAATGGATAAGTCAGAGAAATCATCGAATAGTACCAGCGAATACAGTTACCAGAAAGCCAAAAAAAAGGGAGGAGTTGTCTATAGCGCTG
>NW_025952911.1:0-10182 GCF_021653875.1 Nematocida major
ATAATAATAGGATAATATTTGAGTACTGCTTGTTCTATGTTCTATGTGAGTGCACAGTTACACTATACCTGTAGTCCGTGATGTATTTTATTTTGTTCTGGTTGTAAAGTCTCCAGAAACAAGAGAAAAAGCCCCTTTTTATTTTTAAAAGTCTCAATTTATTCTGGAGTTACCTGTTCTTGTACCCTTCTATCATCCTGTCTTTCTCCTGGAACTTCTCCAGAAGGTAGTTCTCCTTCTTCAGGGCTTCGTCTATTCGGGCCCTCTCCAGGACGACTTTAAATGTCCCTGGGACCCTGCAAAGGAGAGTTCTCCAGAGGGAGGGAGGGTCTTTCTTCACTCCGTTAACAAGGTATACAACAGTCACGTTAAGAACGGACGTAAAAGGGGGAGAAGGAAGCGTCTCCACGCACAGACTGTATCCCTTCGTCCTCGGGAACAGGACATTCTCTAGCACCGGGAGATTCTTCCTCCGAGAAAATTCAGCGGATTTTTCCCTTTTCTTCTCTGTGTATCGAGATCCCTCCGGGTACAGGATCAAAGAGACTGCTGAGTTTTGATTCTGGCACCATCTCCGCATTCTGGCACTGTCCTCCCTCCACGCCCTCTTTACAAAGAGATAGTTCGACAGGAGCATCCCCCAGCCCACGACAGGAATCCACCGGAGCCCACTCTTAGCCACGAAACGAGGACTTTTCCCGAGTCTATCAGAAACCATGAAGAGAAGCACCGTGTCAAACGAGCAAATGTGATTGCTCACCACGATAATAGACTCATTTTTTGAAAAAGTACCTGAATTTGCACCTGAAAATCCAACAATTTCAACAGCATGCGGATTCCCCGTGCGAGCCATCCACATGCACGCCCGCATGATAAGCCGACAGTATCCCCCCATTATCCCAGCAGCTAAATCCCGACTGAAAATTGCAACAGGAAAAATACCTATTTCCAGCAGGAGCATTCCCCCCATGAGAGGAAAAAGGAGAAAAAAGAGCCCAAAAACCCCGAGGGAGAACCCCCCAAAAGACTCCAGGCGAGACATGCCCGAAAGAAAAAAGAAAGAAAAAAGAAAAAAAAAAGAAAGAAAATTCTTCCAGGGAAAGTTGAAACTTGTCCCAGCTCCAGTGTTTGTTTGTTGGTGGATCCGGAGAAATAAAGGCAAAACACAGAAAAACAACACATGAAAAGAGAAGAAGCAGAGGAGATCAGAAGATCACGTGATGAGTCTGCTCCCAGAGGGGAAGATATTCCTGCTCGATCGAACAGTGGGAGAAGCACTTCTGGGCAGGTCTCTCCCCGGGAGGTCGAGTGCATTTTGGACTACTCGGAGATTGCGTATGAAGGGACTCCGTACGAAGAGCCTGAGGAGAGAGTTCGCCCGAGAGTGACTTGGGAGAGCTATCTCAGCAAGACTGCGGGGATGGTCGCACGGGGAGAGCTCCCAGCAGAGGCACTTCCCTGCACGCAAGAAAAGGCCCGGGAGGAGGAAAGCCCCGAGAAGAAGGCACGAGGGGAGAGCGAGGAGTTCGACCTGGACGATGAAGATGCAGAGAAGGAGAGAGGCAGACGAAGGGAGAGCAAAAACTCCCAGGAAGTCCCAGAAACACCCCCAGAGGAAGTTTCAGAGAAAGAGAAAGAGAAAGAGAAAGAGAAAGAGAAAGAGGAAGAGGAAGTTTTAGAGAAAGAGAAAGAGAAAGAAGAAGTTTCAGAGGAAGAAGCTCAAGTAGTTCCTTCAGTACCGAGAGAAGAAGTAAGTCAAACTGTAGAAGTACTTCCTTCAGTAAGTCACACAGTAGAAGAGTCTTCAAGAGTAGTACTTCCTTCAGTAGCAAATCACTCAGTAATTCCTTCAGTGACTCCTTCAGTAGTAAATCACTCAGTAAGTCACTCAGTGACTCCTTCTGTAGTAAATCCTTCAGTAGTACTTCCTTCTGTAGTAAATCCTTCAGTAAGTCACTCAGCAGTACTTCCTTCTGTAAATCACTCAGTAGTAATTCCTTCAGTGACTCCTTCAGTAGTAAGTCACTCAGCAGAACTTCCTTCAGCGACTCCTTCTGTAAATCACTCAGTGACTCCTTCAGCAGAACTTCCTGTGATGTTTTCCGTGGAGGCATCTCCTGCTCAGGATCACTCCGTGCCTGATGGAATCACTCCCTCTGATCTGTCGGGTATACCCTTAAAGAGAAGTACTTCCTTATATCAAATCGTAAAAAAGTCTCTTCAGGTTCTATTTTTTACTCCACTCCTTATCCTGAACCTGTATACTATGCTGAAATACGGCATATCCATGCACTTCCGCCTTGTAGAGTCTCTCTCCGGGGAAGTTTCTCCCTGGACTATCCACGTGATAAGCACTCTTCCTGCGGTACTCTCTGCTCTCGTGGGGGGATATACCCTCATAAGCATCTTCGCAGTATCTCCTGCAGGAGACGCAGAGAATATTCGGAGAGATCAGGGAAGATTCTCCCTCTTCGACACTCTCCACTTTACAATGGCAGTTCCCTTTTGCGTGGGTCTCTTCCTCCCCACGGCTGGACACTTCATTCAAGAGAAGCACGTCTTTATGGCAGGACATGTCTTCAGTGAAGTTCTCTGCATGGCGTACACTGTAACTGTAGCTAAAAGTGCGTATAGAAGACTCAACTCCATGAAAGTGTTGCAGGACTCTGTTTATTCTGTCATTATTACATCACTCCCCAGGATTCTAGTGGGGATTTTCCACGCACTGGAAGCATACGCGTTCAGGAGGTGTCTGGGGGTCCTGCTGGAGGCAGCAAAAGACCCCGCGGAGGCAGGACGGATCCTGCGCCTTCTCTCCGAGTCATCCCACGCCCTTGCAGAACAGGCCAAAACCTGGGGCACCCTCACGCAATAAATGCGCTAGAATTCAGACAGTTTCACGTTTCAGCGTATACTATGTATACTATTTCAAGAATACACTGTATTTCAAGCATTAGTTAGGCTAGCATATACTTATTACTAACTTAGGCTATTTCAAGCATTATTTATACTAGCATATACTTATTACTAACTTATACTATTTCAAGCAAACATTATTTAGGCTATTTCAAGCATTATTTAGGCTAACTTATACTTATACTAGCATATACTATTTCAATAGATCTAACTAGTTCTCAAAAACTTATACTATATTTCAACTGTTTCATCTATTGCATATACCAATACTAACATATACTAACATATACTTATTACTAACATATACTTATACTAAGACCAGCTTATACTAAGACTAGCTTATACTAACATATACTTATACTTATACTTATCCTATACATATACTTATACATAGGCATATACTTATACTATATGTTTGCTTTTAGTTTTTTCATCTATTGCATATATCCATATATCCATATACTTTCCTGTGTCCTATCTGAACCCGAATCCCCCGGAGGAGTCTCTTCTCGTCCTGCCCTCTCCCGCGTACTCGAACAGGTTCCAGAAGTTCAGGTTCTCATCCGCTGCGCACGTTGCAAGGACCTTTCCGTCCGGGGAGAGTGCTGAGTGCAGGACTCTATCCGTGTGTCCTGTCATACTCCCGATCTTCCGCATACTGCAGTACTTCCACACTGTAACGCTATTATCTAGGTATCCGTGCGTGCTGATTATTTCTTTGTACTTCTCGCTGAAGAGGATACTGCAGACCTGGGACCCTGTATCGACTCTATTTATGCATGCCCCCTTCTCTACGTCCCACGTCCTGATCGTTCTATCGTCCGTTCCTCCCCCCGTTGAGAGAATCCCCTTCTTCCACGGACACCATCCGACTGCTCTCACTGCTGCCGTGTGCTCTGTGAACTTGCTCCTGGGCCTGCTGCATCCGCTTCTCCATACGCAGACGTTATTATCGTTAGCCCCACTCGCTAAATACGTCCCATCTGCGTCCCACTTCAGCCCGCAAACCTCCTGCGAGTGCCCGAGGAAGCTGGAAACGTGCTCCCCCGCCCGTACGTCGTAGTTGAAGATGTTTCCGTCTTTTCCCCCCGCGGAGAGAATCCCACTCCCCCAGGAGAGGGAGGAAACGCGCAGGACTCTCTTCGGGAGGGAAAGAACCTTCTTATTCTGCGAGGCATCGAATATTTCCGTTGTTCCGTCGGAGGTTCCCACTGCGAGAAGACCCTCCCGGGAGAAGGAGAGGCCGGAGATGTGGTGATTCTCCGGGGCATCGACCAAATGGGAGACGGACTTCGTCCTTGCACTCCAAAGGTAAAGTTGCTCGCTCAGCCCGAGAGAAACGAGATCATCTCTGCTCCAGTCGAGAAGGTTCAGGTAATAGTCGTTCAAAATGGAGGGAGCATCCAAGACGCGGAAGGGACTCGCAGGAAGCGGCCTCTTTGAGACCCTCTCGATCCGAGACTCAATTTCCAGCGGACTCGTATACGCAGGAAGAGAAAACCCAAAATTTCCAGGGCTTTCCCCAATTCCGTATCTTTCTACAGTTTCTTTTTTTCTTTTGATTTTTGCGTATCTGGGCTCAGCGAGTCCATTCATGGCGATGTCCCAGAGATCATCTCCCCCTCGATGATCCATTGCAAAATAAAAAATAAACAAAGTTTATTCAGAATTTTCACGCGATGATAGAAGAGATGCTCGCAGGCGTGACAGCGTACACGGACGAAATGATCATGGACCTCCTGAACGAGGAGGAGAGCATGGAAACAGCAGTAGACGATCTCTGCAAAATATTCTCCGGAATAAGCCAGAGAAAACTCGTGCGGAGCGAGGAGAGTGTCGCCCTTCTGCGGAGCTACTTTGTGATGCTGATTCGAGAGCCTGCTCTTTTCGGGTTTGACTGCAGGAATGCAGTGGAGATCATGCACTCTTCCTCCAGGAGAAGCGGAATCTGCTGGACTCTCCTCCTCGACGAGAGCGAGGCTGCAGAGGAGATTCTCGCAGTCCTTCTCCACGCGAAGTCCGAGGAATTCGGGAGAGAAAGAGAGAAAAAAAGTCTCCAAGTCCTCGCCCTGCACGAGAGAATATCACAGAGCAAGGCCGCGCTGGGAGTCCTCCGACGGAGAGAGCCCTGGGGACTCCAAGAGCCCAGCGGAAGGTCTTTCTCCCCGTGGGTATACGATCAGTGCAAAAATTCGAAAGTCTTTTCTCCCTCGCAGGAGTCGTATCTCTACAGGGCTTCCCCAGAGTATCCCCGCGGAGTATCAGTGAATAACCTGTGCGTAGTCTATCAGGACTTCGTAGAAGCAAAAGATCGGGCAAAGACTCGGCGGGAGATGCACCGACTGATCAGCATAAGCGCAGCCCGTCTTTTTACGATGTTTCGAGACCTCGTTCTCCAGGATAAGAGCGTAAAGAGAAATTTCATAGAGTCTGTTTTTCTCCTGTACAGCACGAACAGAGTAAGAGAAAAAACAAAGTACAGGATAGAGGAAGCCCTAGAAGATAGTCGAGCCTTCACCGTATCCAACGTCCTGAGCAGGTTTCTTGCCCCCGTCCTGAACAGCCCCGAGAAAATGAAGGGAATTCCCCTCGACTTCCTGCAGAGGTGCTCCTTCCTCCGGGAGTTTACAGCGGAGAGTCTCTCCGGAGAAATTGCGCACGAGGGAGGAGATGCTGAGGACGGGGAGAGCTTTTTTACCCTTCTTTTCTACGCGAAGATGCTCGTAAACCGAATTACGTACGTCCCCCTCGTTTTGAGCGTGGGAAATCACATCGCAGAAATCCAGCAGATGCGAAGGGCAGAGGCTTCATCACAGGGCGAGCAGAGGGAGAGACTCAGAAAAATGCGGGGACTTCTCGAGTCGGAGTTCGAGTACGCGCAGACACTCCTTCTCGCAGAGGAAGCTGCTGCCCTGGAGAAGGCAGTTCTCGTCTATACCGTATCCTTCCTGCACAGCGCAATCAAAAACCAAAACTTTCAAAAACTTCCCCTTTTCATCCTCGAGAATGTTCTTCTCTCCCTCGAGAAACTGCAGCAGGTCGGGGGAGAGGGTCAATACGCCCTCAGTGCAGAGAGTATCCGGAAAGTATGCGCTCTCTCAGCGGAGGTCCTGAAGCACGAGACTCTGAACGTGAACTACAAGCAGGCAGCTCTGAAGCTTATGTGCACGTACTCAGAGAGTGTTGAGTACGTCGTTGGAGTCGTCTCTGCAGTTGTAAAGCACGGGATAGACGTGCAGAATAAGCTGCAGAATGCCCTGGAGAAGCTAGATGAAAGAGCCCGTGTCGCATACGCACTTTCCTGCCTCCTGAAGGGATTTATGGGGAGGCAGGAGATGCTCGAGATACTGCGCGGGGGAGAAGGGGGAGAATCAACACCCCCGGGAACTGTTTTTGTCATTCACATGCTCTCAGCCCTCACAGACGCACAGGAGAGGGGGTTTGAGGAGCTCAGGAAAATATCGAGGGAGGAGGGAATGGAGGGAATGGAGGGAGTGGAGGAAGATTCTGCGAGGGAGGAGTCTATCGCCCAGATGATGGAGCATATGAACTCTTTCTTCTCGCTTGTTGAGGTTTTGGAGGGAGTAATTGTCTCTCTCGTGGAGATATGCCCGAAGGTCTTTCTAGGGCCTTCGATCGTCCACAGATTTGCTTCTATGCTGAACGCGTCGATTATTTCTCTCGCAGGGAAGAAGTCGAAGGAGCTGAAACTGCGGGGGAAGGGGAGCAGATTCTCTGCAGTCGGTCTCCTGAAGGCACGGCTTATGATGTACACGCTCCTTCGGGATGTCGCATTTGCTGCTGCAGTTGCGGATGACGGGATGTTTAAGCCGGACCTTTTCAGGAGGACGATCGAAATATGCGAGAGAAAGGGGGGAATGACGCAGAGGGAGAAGTCGTACAGTCTGCTCTTCCTGAAGACGGTTGAGAACCTCCAGGAGAAGAGGAGGGAGTGCCTCCCCGTGGAGTACCCGGACGAGTTTGTGGATCCGCTCACGTTCGGGCTCATGAAGGACCCGGTGATCCTGAAGACGAGTAATACGCGCGTGGACAGATCGACTGCATCGATGATCCTGATGACGGATCCTAAGGACCCGTTCACGAGGGACGATCTCACGGAGGCGCAGGTCGTTGAGGATGCGGAGCTCAGGAGGAGGATCGAGGAGTTTTTGAGCAAGGCCAAGGAGGCAGCATAGCGTAAATACCCGCAGAGTTTGGCAGTATAATCAGTAAATACCCGCAGAGTTTTATTACAGTCTTGTGTTGTTATTCGGGTTATAGAGTATTCAAGTATTAAACATATTCAAGTGTTCCAGTGTTTTATTTAGAGTATTCAAGTATTTTCTTTGTGTGTTTTCTTTAGAGTTTATTCTATTCAAGTATTAAACATATTCCAGTATTTTCTTAGAGTATTCAAGTGTTTTATTCCAGTATTTTCTTTAGAGTATTTTCTTTAGAGTATTCCAGTGTTTTCTTTAGAGTATTCAAGTATTTTATTCTATTCAAGTATTAAACATATTCCAGTATTCTATTCCAGTACTTTATTCCAGTGCCTTGCCTTATTCCAGTGTTTTCTTTGAGTATTTAAGTATTTTATTCTGGGCTGTTTCTGTATTAAATTAAAATTCTTTCAATTCCGCACTGGAAGCTTTATAATGCGAGAGTACGATGTTTTTCTGGATACGAGAGAGAGTTCGGTGCTTTTCCAGTACCCGCTGTGCACAGAACTCCCGGAAGTAAAGAGTATACGGGGGAAGATGGACGACCTACACGCGGAAATACGCGCTGAAACGGGAGCAGGAGACGTGAGTTTTAAGTCCTCCACCTCCGAGACGATAAACAAGTACTATATCCTCTCTGTCTCTGGGCAGGAGCTATGCGGGGTCCCAGTGAAGAGAGTCCTGCAAATGAGGCCCTTTCTAGCGGATACTGAAGAGACCGTTAGAAAGACCGAGAAGAAGGAGACAAAAGTCTTCTCCATGAACGAGACGCAGGAAGAGCTTGAAAACAGAATGAAAAATCCAAATTACGTCGTAGAGAAGATGAAAAGCACGCCCTGGAGGGAGTACTCCATTCTCCCAGAGGAAGAGTACGCTCGAGGAGGGGAAGAGTCCTACACCCCCGCGAGGAACTGCCCGAATGCTCCTGAAGGAGTTTTTGGGAGACGGATAGAGGAGACTATATACAACGCCCGAGTAGTGAATATTCCGGAGCTAGTGAAGATATACCCTTTTCTTCCTCTGGGGGAAATAGGGAAAGTCCTCTCAGAGATGACTGTTCCCTTCCTGGGGAGACACGTACTGAAGGGGGAGTACTTTAACGACCTGGGAGGGATTCTCTCGTCTGTTCTAGGGCGGATGGAGGGAGACGGGACTTTCTCATTCACGAAGGAGGAACTAGTCAGTGAGCCAGAAGAGCTTATTTACGTGCTTAAGCAGATTGCCTTTAGAGACGGATGCGTATACAGGCTGAAAGGGTACTCGGAGGAGGACATAAACCGATCAGAAAGTGCCTGCACGGAATGAAATCAGTAAATGCCCGCAGAGTTTTATTACAGTATAGTGTTAGAGTGATGTTAGAGTATTGTGTTATTAGAGTGTTATAGTGATGTTATAGTATTATTATTAGAATGATGTTATAGTATAGTGTATTATTATAGTAGTATTGTATTATAGTAGTATAGTTTTATTACAGCATAGTATTAGAGTGATGTTAGAATGATGTTAGAGTGTTATAGAGTATTATAGTGTGTTATAGAGTATTATAGCAGTATAGTAGTATAGTATTATAGAGTATTATTATAGTATTACAGTATTACAGTATTCTAGCATTGTATTCCAGTATTCTAGCATTGTATTGTATTGTATTCCAGTATTGTATTGTATTCTAGTGATATAGCTTCTCCTGATACGCTTTTTGTGGATTTAATCACTCTTCTCTCAGAGGGTCCTACAGACTCGGGGAAAGACGGACTCCCCTTCTTTTCCTGCGCGGAACAACATACTCTCTTTTCAGAGCCCTTTTTTACGAGACATTTTCCCGTGTCTTCTCCCCGTGAATAAAAGCATTTCTCTGAAAATATTTTTTGTGCATGGACCCAGATACAAGCAGAAGCGACAGGCTTATGACCCTATACGAGCTGATGCTTAAGGCGGAGAAAAGACTCGACCACGCAATAACCCAGAAGAAGATGGCCGTAGAAGAGGCACACTTCAAAAAAATAAAGAAAGTTGCGACTGTCCGGATAAACATACTCCTGGAGAGAACCTCTGAGGATACGCTTTTCATCCTCATCGGGGGAAAAGTGAAGGAAGATCCGAGCGAGTATGCAGAAGGCACTGCTGAGATCAAGCCGATTGGATCTGTTCTGAATAGGCTCTTCGTAGAGCTATCGAGCACTCCCGGAGAGTCTTCTGGAGCACATGCGAAGCCTGCAGAGGGCTTGGAGAGTGCAGAGTCCGGGGAGGAAGGAAGAAATCGCGTGGAAATGGCCAATACGGGAGGAGACGCCTTCTTTGAGTGGCATAATAGAGCACCTCCTTCGAATGTCTCTGAGTTTGAGATAAAGACCTCAGAGAAGGCCTCCCACGGAAAAGTCTTTCTGAGCTTTATAAGCTACACGGGAGTATACGAAGTCTGTGCGGAGTTAGCGCAGGCGATTGGAATCTCTCGGGGGTCTCGGCCTGCGATACTTTTGGGGCTGTGGAAGTATATAACCGCCCAGAAGATGCGAGACCCTGGAAATCAAAAGATCATTTTTTGTAACGACATTTTTAAAAAAGTCTTTTCTCAGGAGCAAATCACCTTCACGGAAATCATCCAGAGACTCGACCAGTATCTCTCGCCTGTTGATATGGTAGCCTTTGACTTTCTGGTTCCAACGCAGGCAGGGAGTAAGACCAGAGTAGCGTACGATATAACGACAGAGTTGGACCCGCTGAATAAGGAATACGCGTACTCCAACGGAAACAAAATCTCGATACTCAACAGGAAGATAGAGGATATTCTCCTCCGCATAGAGAAGCAGAGCGAGAAGGTGGAGGCCCTCGAAAAGTTCATAGAGAACCCGCGGGAGTACATCACGAACTGGCTCCAGGAGAGCTCCAAGGAGCTGCACCTCATTGCGGACGACTTGTTCGACGTAAACGACGGATTCTACACCCAGAAGGAGATCCAGGAGAGCGTATACCAGCTGCTGCAGAACTACAAGTAGGCTACGTGCTCTTAATAGTAAATAGCCCACAGAACACAGCCAGCAATGCAAAG